>NW_021237739.1:0-734 GCF_002162155.2 Triticum dicoccoides | reverse complement strand
AACGGGCCAGAATCGGCTAAAACTACGAATGTTGATGACAGACACGTAAACGCACCTGGGGTTCGACAATAATGGAAATCACTCCGGGACCCCAAAACAGTTAGCAATTGTTCATGAAACGGGCCAGAATCGGCCAAAACTTCAGGTGTTGATAACCAACACGTAAGCATACCTTGGAGTTCGACAACCATTGAAATCGCTTTGGGACCCCAAAACGGTGAGTAATAGTCCATGAAACGCACCCCGGGGTTCATCAATCGTGGAAATAGCTATGGGTCCCCAAAACGCTGAGTAATAATGCACGAAACGCGAGTAATAGTCCATGAAACGAGAATTGCTTTGGGACCCCAAAACGGTGAGTAATAGTCCATGAAACGGACAAGAATCGGCAAAATATGTGAGTGTTGATGATCGACACGTAAACGCACCCCGAGGTTCGTCAATCGTGGAAATGACTCCAAGACCCCAAAATAGAGTAATAGTCCAAGAAACGGGCCAAAATCAGCCCGAACTGTGATTGTTGATGACCGACACATAAGCGCGCCTTGGAGTTCGACAACCTTGGAAATCACTTTGGGGCCCAAAAACGGTGAGTAATAGTCCGTGAAACGGGCCAGAATCGGCTAAAACCGCGAATGTTGACGACAGACACGTAAACGCACCCGGGGTTCGACAACCATGGAAATCACTCCAGGACCCCAAAACAGTGAGCAATTGTCCATGAAACGGGCCAG
>NW_021237738.1:0-829 GCF_002162155.2 Triticum dicoccoides | reverse complement strand
CTCTTGAAGATTGCTATGTGGTACAAGACTTCCAAGAACATTTTCTTCTTTTACAGGATCCTTGTTACATCGTGTAACATCCCATTCTAATATGAGTTCTCTTACGTACTTCTTGTGTACCAGTTTTGATTCATTTGCTTCCTCTTTTGTTTGAACATTTTCAAGATTATAAATGCCAAGTGATCCTCCAACCTCTGTTAGTTGCCTGAGCTGACTCAGCTCAAAACCATCGCTCTCCTTTCCCACTCTAAATTCTTTGAATTCCTGCAGGAATTTTAGTTTTCCCAACCCATAAATGTCAGGCTGAAACCGAAACGTGTGTTCAAGCACCAGAAAATGACGCAATTTCATAAGGTTGCTCATATTTCTAGCTGAACTAACACAACTTGCCACACCTTTCAGATCAATGACCTCTGAATGATACAATCTAGATAATGCATTTGGTAGGCAAAAGTTCGGGTAAAATTCCAGCTCGAGCCTTAAGTAGTGAAGGTGGACAAGTTTTGAAAAGTTATGCAATATGTCCTCCAAATTATATAATGATCTGGAAAAGAATTTGACGCGAAGGGCAATAGCTTCCTTAAATAATCCACCAAAACTTTTTGCAAAGCTTCCATGGTATTCTCCAAATAGCATTAGAGTACATAGGTGCTCAACTTTCAATCGTTTATCTAGTGCACTTAAATTCCCATCGCAATTTTCAAAAGACATTCTATCCTTGACATCTGTGTTATCTACGATGATAGACAAGTGGCATACAGATTGGGGAATTTCTATGTACCTCATGTTAGAGCTATATATGCCAAGACATTCATGTGATGAGACCTTG
>NW_021237737.1:0-883 GCF_002162155.2 Triticum dicoccoides | reverse complement strand
AGCTTCTGGGAAGCAGATCTGAGACCGTGGAAGACAATATCAGGGAAGAGGCTCCGTCAACAACGACGACGGTGGACCGGCTCAAGTGCGGCGTACGACGTCGTCGATGAGGCAGATGCGCTGCGGTGGACGAGTGCGCGATGTAAAGGGGAGGAGCACGAAGTCTGCGGTGCCATGGAGAAGTCTATTTTGCGTTGGGGATAGAAAATGGGGAGTATTCAGGTGTACTACTCTGGGTGCCGGGGTGGGGCTGGCTGGGTTGGGTGGACCTGAAGTTACGAAAACAGCCGCCTACCAAGCGCCGTCCGTAGGCCTGTTCCGAAGGCTATGATGGTAACTTCCCACTACTCGAAAATCAGGGTCGCAGGAGATTTTCCCGCCGACCTCAAAATTTTGGGACACTGGACTCCCCATGTGGCGTGTTGAGTGATTCGGCTAAGCAACTAGCGAGTAGTAGTAGTAAACTCTGCATATTAGGTTTGACCGAAGTCAAACTTCCTAAAGTTTGACCAAGTTTATATAAAAATATAAACATTTACCATAACAAATATGTATGATGTGGAAGTACATTCAATAATTAATCTAATGGTATTTATTTGTTATTGTATATGTTAATATTTTTTGTTATAAGCTTTCTGAGAGTTTACAAAACTTGACTTTGACCAATGCTAATATGCGGACTAAAATAAAAACGGAGGGAGTACACATTTGTTTTCTTAGTTTTTAGTGAACTAATCATTTGTTGAAATTGTGAAATAAATATATTAGGCTATTGACTTCGAATGTAATTGTCTATACAATTCAATAGTTACAATCATTGTCGAATCCCAAGATGTATACAAGGTCTATAGTACTTCACAACATGCTCAAACTCACATAATCC
>NW_021237736.1:0-532 GCF_002162155.2 Triticum dicoccoides | reverse complement strand
TGCGAGTTGTTCTAATCTGATTCTGGTGTTGCCCCTTTAATAATAGTTGTAGGGCTGGACAAGACGGTGCCGTGGACACCTCACACAACCGCACATACAAGCATGTGCAGTCATATGAGATGCCATCTTGCACTCTGGTGCACTTGTTGTGCCTCCCACTTGGCTCCTCTTATCTCCTCTTTGCCCATTTATGTGCTTGATTTAGTCCATGTATAGCCCAATTTCTTGTGGATTCATGAGTCATTAGTATAAATATTGGAGCGTATATCTCGGTACGAACCCGTGGAAGCCGATGGGTGAGGGCTGCAGGGTAGAGAAGGAATTCCCCATCTTGGCCAGGGTGTCGAGGAGATAGAAGCCCCTGTCGATCGGATCTAGCACCAAGGCAAACTTACTAGGGCGGGGACGTAGGTCGGATGATCAGCACGATCGAAGGAGATTGTGGCATCAGACCACTCCTTAAGGTCGGTTGGGGTCAACACGGTCACGTAGACCCCGCGCCGGGAGAGCTTCTGAGGCCAGTGCGTTTCCA
>NW_021237735.1:0-1246 GCF_002162155.2 Triticum dicoccoides | reverse complement strand
CGGTTGGGTGAAAATATACTTCAGACTTTGGTGATCAGTGAATATTTCGCAACGATTACCGAGGAGGTAATGTCGCCAGGTCTTAAGTGCATAGACTACGGCTGCAAGCTCTAGATCATGAGTAGGATAATTCTCCTCATGTGGGTGCAATTGCCGTGAAGCGTAGGCAATTACGTGTCGATCTTGCATGAGAATGCAACCTAGTCCTTGTCGCGAAGCGTCGCAGTAGATAACAAAGTCCTTAGAGAAGTCTGGCGGTACCAGTACGGGAGCAGAGGTCAGGCGTCTTTTCAGTTCCTGAAAGCTGTGCTCACATTGTGGAGTCCATTCGAACTTTTTATCTTTCTTGAGGAGTTCGGTTAGAGGTTTGGCAACTTTGGAGAAGTTCTCGACAAAGCGACGACAATAGCTCGCTAAGCCCAGAAAACTCCGAACTTGCTTGACTGATTCAGGTGGAGTCCAGTTAAGGACGGCTTGAACTCGCTCAGGGTTAACAGCAATACCTTTACCAGATATTACATGACCCAGATAGGTCACTTCTGACAACCAGAATTCACATTTAGAAAATTTGGCATAAAGGCGATGCTCTCGAAGTTTCTGCAACACTAACCTTAGATGTTCGGCATGTTCTTCCTCGTTCTTGGAGTAGATGAGTATATGATCGAGGTAAACCACGACGAATTTATCCAAATACTCCATGAAGATTGAGTTCATTAACCGAGAAAAGGTGGCTGGAGCGTTGGTTAATCCGAAGGACATGACGGTGTACTCGTATTGGCCGTAACGAGTAATAAAGGCCGTTTTAGGAATGTCCCCGTTCCTGATTTTGATTTGGTGGTAGCCCAACCTCAAATCCATCTTGGAGAAGACTGAGGATCCAGCGAGCTGATCGTACAGGTCGTTGATCCTGGGAAGTGGATATTTGTTCTTGATTGTGACCAAATTGACAGGTCGGTAATCTACAACCATCCGGTCCGTACCATCCTTCTTCTTGACGAATAGGACGGGGCAAGCCCACGGAGATGAACTAGGTCGGATGAAACCCTTTTTCAAGGACTCATCGAGTTGTTTCTTAAGCTCGGCTAGTTCTAGGGGTGCCATCTTATAAGGTCTTCTAGCAATCGGAACGGTTCCTGGAATGAGGTCTATTACAAACTCAACATCCCTGTCAGGTGGAACACCTGGCAATTCCTCTGGAAAGACATCCGGGAAGTCACGGACTACCGGAACGTCCTCAAGGTCTGGC
>NW_021237734.1:0-1498 GCF_002162155.2 Triticum dicoccoides | reverse complement strand
GTGTGAATACATAGACAAACTTAATGTCACTAGTATGCCTCTACTTGACTAGCTCATTGATCAAAGAAGGTTATGTTTCCTAACCATAGACATGTGTTATCGTTTGATTAATGGGATCACATCATTAGGAGAATGATGTGATTGACTTGACCCATTCCGTTAGCTTAGCACTTGATCGTTTAGTATATTGCTATTGCTTTCTTCATGACTTATACAAGTTCCTATAACTATGAGATTATGCAACTCCCGTTTACCGAGGAACACTTTGTGTGCTACCAAACGTCACAACGTAACTGGGTGATTATAAAGGAGCTCTACAGGTGTCTCCAAAGGTACATGTTGAGTTGGCATATTTCGAGATTAGGTTTTGTCACTCCAATTATCGGAGAGGTATCTCTGGGCCCTCTCGGTAATGCACATCACTATAAGCCTTGCAAGCAATGTAACTAATGAGTTAGTTATGGAATGATGCATTACGTAACGAGTAAAGAGACTTGCCGGTAACGAGATTGAACTAGGTATTGAGATACCGACGATCAAATCTCGGGTAAGTAACATACCGATGACAAAGGGAACAACGTATGTTGTTATGCGGTTTGACTGATAAAGATCTTCGTAGAATATGTAGGAGCCAATATGAGCATCCAGGTTCCGCTATTGGTTATTGACCGGAAACAGTTCTAGGTCATGTCTACATAGTTCTCGAACCCGTAGGGTCCACACGCTTAACGTTACGATGGCAGTTATATTATGAGTTTATAGTTTTTGATGTACCAAAGGTTGTTCGGAGTCCCGTATGTGATCACGGACATGACGAGGAGTCTCGAAATGGTCGGGACATAAAGATTGATATATTGGAAGCCTATATTTGGATATCGGAATCATTCCGGGTGAAATCGGGATTTTACCGGTGTACCGGGAGGTTACCGGAACCCCCCGGAGGCTTAATGGGCCTACATGGGCCCTAGTGGAGAGGAAGAGAGGAGGCAAGGGGCTGGCCGCGCCCCCTCCCCCTAGTCCTAATAGGACAAGGAGAGGGGGGTGGTGCCCCCCCTTTCCTTTCCCTCTTCCTCCTCCTTCCCCCCTTCTCCTTCTCCAACTAGGAACCCACCGGGAGTAGGACTCTCCCTTGGCGCGCCCTCCTTGGCCGGCCGCCCCCTCCCCCTTGGCTCCTTTATATACGGGGGCAGGGGGGCACCTCTAAGACAGAAAAATTGATCTCCAAGATCTCTTAGCCGTGTGCGGTGCCCCCCTCCACCATAGTCCTCGATAATATTGTAGCGGTGCTTAGGCAAAGCCCTGCGACGGTAGAACATCAAGATCGTCACCATGCCATCGTGCTGACAGAACTCTTCCCCGACACCCTGCTGGATCGGAGTCCGGGGATCGTCATCGAGCTAAACGTGTGCTAGAACTCGGAGGTGCCGTAGTTTCTCTGCTTGATCGGTCGGTCCGTGAAGACGTATGAATACATCAACCGCGTTTTTATAACGCTTCC
>NW_021237733.1:0-861 GCF_002162155.2 Triticum dicoccoides | reverse complement strand
CTATTTCGGGACTCTGATTTCCGGTATATGCCAGGATCACTTCCGGGAGCACAAGGGTATCTCCAGGCTATCTATGCTGACCCCACCCAGGAGGATTCACGGACTCGCACCACTGCTGAGATGCTCGAGGATAAGGACCGTGAAAATCGGGCTTTGAGGTTAGAGCTCTTCAATACCCGTGCTGACCACTGGGCCACATTGACTCGGTTCGCACCGGCGGTGCAAGCTAGATGTTCAGATATGCGCGATCTCTATCCTGTGAGATCTGCTCTGCCAGACGTGATGGTTTGGCGTGATGTAGGAGGCATCACCCCACCTCGCGGTCCCCGCAGGCCACCGTCTGTTGGTCCAAGACCTCATCCTAGCCCCTATGGTCCACAAGCTCCGCGAGATCGTCTGTTTCCGGATGATCATGTTGGGCTTCCAGGCTATGGAGGTGACTTCTACGAGGACTACTACGGATCGGTCTGAGTTAGTGGTAGTATCACTAGTTCGCACTAGCTGTGTCGTCTATCGTCCCGCGTGACTCGTGGGATATGACCTAGTTTGTACTCTTTCCGGAGGTGTAGAAAAATAATGTATAGGAGCTTGGAATGCCTCCGATGAGATGTAATCCTCTTTTCACCGTAATAGTACTTTGTTTGGTCTTGTACTAAACCCTGTATGGTGTGTATGACGATGGAATAAAGAAGCAGTTTCTGTATCTACCATGTCATACGGATGATCATCTTGCATTTCGAGTTATTCCTTACATTTTTATCCTATGTCGGAATTTTATCATCCTGACTAAATCATTGTCTTGTTTACCTAGGATGGTCAACACGCGCGCTAACCCTGCTTCTCAAGAGCAGGCCGAAGGCA
>NW_021237732.1:0-2238 GCF_002162155.2 Triticum dicoccoides | reverse complement strand
TGAAAGAGTAAATATGGTACGATGACAGATGGAATATGTACTGAAAATGGATAGGCAGGGCGTATTGACATAGGCGATGTGTAAATTATGCAAAGTTAGAGCAACCACCTTGATGGCTAATTAAGATAGGGCATCCACGTATGACTCCTCCACTAGAGAGCAACATTGACTTAGGTCTCCCTCATTCTCACAATAATTGTTAGGATCATATTCTCAATAGGAATCTGTAGGTGGAGAGTGTTTGCATTGCATTGCATCTAGACTAGATCTCAGTCCTTTATTGCCAAGTTTGATAGCCATGGAATTGTTCTGTGTTATTCTTTTCATGCGTGCATGGTCATAAGCACTAGGATGTTGTTCAGCATCTGAGATTCGTGAAAACATAAAAAGTAGTCAGATTATCTATGGAATGCTTTGCGTATTGTACTCGAATAGAGTCTACCTACAAATCCCTGTGTATGCAAAGTTCATCCCCAATCCGTGGTGAGTAGACCACACACAGAAATACAAAGCTCTTATATCTCTAAAAGGGGCAGACAGACATTTCAAAACTGAAGTATGAACATTAGAACCATATCAAATTCATATTTGAACAAATAAACTAAGGAAATATGAGTGGCGTAATGTTAGCTTCAAGGTTGGAGCGCTGGCAGGCTATATTCCAAGTAAAACATCATAGTCTGACACTTTTATTTCTATACAACGTAGTGTTCATTGACCACATATGATGGAAGAGATCACACAGAGAAATACTCTTCACTCACGTCAGCGGTTGTAGTATTTTGAAATAGGTTGGTCCACCGTGTGCTCGATCGCGAGATAGACGTGATTAAAATTTCATGCTTTTGCAAAATGGAAATATGTGTATGTGTGTGTGATATGATAATTGGACGATGTGATGGAAATTGTGTGTGTGGCATGAGTTGATGCCAAATTGTGCTTTTGAGTTGCCTGTGTTTTGCCGAAATGTCGATTTATTTCCTTTTTGGCGAATTCCGGGCAAACTCTAGATCTATATGTCCTATTTTTAGAGAAGGTCATGCCGAATTTTTGTATGACTTTGATGCATGCACGCATTTCTATAATCAATTTGTTTATTGTTACCGTGCAGACGTTCACGATGGTCAGTGGAACGATGGTGGATATGTGGTTGCGGTCGGTGGTGCAGGACATGAAAGAAAATAACTGAACAGAGGTTTTATGTCCATGTCGAAAATGCAAAGGAATAGTTTGCCTCGGCCCCTATGACAATGGTCGTGTCAAAGCGCACCTGCTCATGAATGGTTTCATGGATGGCTATACTTGGTGGATAATTGAAGATGAGGATGACGATGTTGAGGACGCCGACGGGGCAGCCAATGATGACACAGGGCAAGACGAAGAGATGATCGATAATGGCGGAGAGAAAGAGCCCAGACATGGCGGTGGAGAAGGGGCCGGACATGGCGGAGGATAAGGGGCCAGACATGGCGGCTGAGAGAACATGGACTCCACGCAGCAGAGTTCGTCGGTACTAAGTTCAATCATGCGGGACACTCATGTTCAAGCACTAGTTCGCAAGGAGACGAGTACTGAGAGAGCTGCTTCTAGAGAGGAGGCTAAGCAGGAGCAACTGGTGGTAGACTCGAACACTCCATTATATGATGGTTGCAATCCTGAGGTGGCCCGCTTGAGTTTCACGCTCCAACTCCTGAAGACGAAGGCTAAAAACAAATGGACCGACACTAGCCTAGATGAGCATCTCAAGTACCTAAAGGATGTTCTTCCCGCGGGGAATCTATGTCCCACTAGTATTGATGAGGCCAAGAAGAACGTGTGCCCTCTTGATCTGCCGCACGGTAGATACCATGCATGCATCAACGATTGCATAATTTATCGGAAGGACCCCGCAGAAAAAACAAGCTGTCCGGTGTGCAATGCTTCTCGATACAAGAAGGCCAGGAAGAAATGTCCCCAGAAAGTTGTATGCTACTTACCGATCACTCCCCGTATCTAGCGGTATTTCGTAGATCCCAAGGAAGCAAAGCTAATGCGCTGGCACGCGGAGAGGAAGAAGCCCGACGATGGAGATGATCCGAAGTTGAGACAAGTCAAGGATGGCAGCCAATGGAGAGCGTTGAACAGCTTCTATCGGTATTTTGAATGTGATGGAAGGAACATCGTGCTCGGCGCATGTACTGATGGCATGAATCCGTTTGGCAACCAGAACACCAACAATAGCACATGGCCCATGTTTGT
>NW_021237731.1:0-977 GCF_002162155.2 Triticum dicoccoides | reverse complement strand
GACACCCCGGCCGGATCTCCTTGCGGATGGAACCCGAATAGGCGATAAACCTGGACTAGAGACTTGTTCGGTTAGTCAGGTCGTGGCCGACTCCCTCGCCCGGCTTCCGCTTGAAGGTTGCCGAGGTACATGACGTGTACAGGGCGATAAGTGGCGAAAGCGTGTGTGAAGAAGTACACCCCTGCAGGGTTATCATCATCTATTCGAATAGCCGGATTCCTCGGATATGGAAACTTGGACCCCTTGCATAGTTCATAGACAAGTGAAAGTGGATACTCTAAAATACGCAAGATAAGCGTGAGTGCTATGGATGGCGTTCTCGTAGGGAGACGGGAGCGGATCCATAGTGGTGTATTGATCTGGTGAATATGTGGACTCGTGTGCGCCACTTCAAAAGAGTTACTTGCAGTCGTAGTTCAGGTTAGCCACCGAGTCAAAGCTGGCTTGCTGCAGTTAAACCCCACCACCCCTTTGTTGATGATGATGCATATGTAGTTAGTTCTGATGTAAGTCTTGCTGGGTACATTTGTACTCACGTTTGCCTATTTTATGTTTTTGCAGAGAGACTTCGGTCTCGCTAGTAGTTCCGCGTGGAGTTCGACGTTTAGCTTGATACCTCAGCTACGATCTTGTGCCCTCGGCAGGATCTGGTAGATAGTCAGGCTTCTCAGCCTTTTTCATTTATAGTTGTCTGTACTCAGACATGATAGCTTCCGCTTGTGCTTTGACTTGTATGCTCTGATTGTTGGGTCATAAGACCCATGTTTGTAATATCTCGCTCCTCGGAGCCTATTGAATAAATACTTGAGTCGTAGAGTCATTTTGTGATGCCATGTTGTATTGCACATATCGAGCATATTGTGTGTATGTTATTGAAATGCTTGGTATGTGTGGGATCTGACTATCTAGTTGTTTATCCTTGGTAGCCTCTCTTACCGGGAAATGTCTCCTAGTGTTTCCACTGAGCCATGGTAGCT
>NW_021237730.1:0-1220 GCF_002162155.2 Triticum dicoccoides | reverse complement strand
TTTTTTTTTTTGTTAGCTGCCCCTGCTAATATGGTTAGATGAAACACTCCTCAATATTCGTATTCGAGAAAAAAGAAACACTCCTCAATATTTGTATTTCTGAATCAGTCACGGCAAGGAAATTGAAAGTATAGAGTGAAATAAACATAGGCATACATCATTCACTTGCGCAAAGCTTTGCATCTCGTAAAAGACATGGGTACATAATCTATAATTCAGAGCCAACATGCATTTATGCACTTCATAGCCAACATATGGAATATTTACAAAACCCTAAAAATGATTCTAGAGAAAAGAGTATTAGTCAAGAAACGTCCCCAACAATTGGATCATTTATGTTGAGTTAGTTGACAATAAGGCTTCATCTTCTCTTCAAATAATTTTATGAATTCAACTGAACACCCGTAAAAGAAAATATTTAATGTTGATGCAGTTAAGATTTCATACATCTGTATGTATGTAAATCAATAAGATTTATTGATACATACAACCTATGAACTAGAAAGCGCTCCATATAAAGGAGGTGCCGGAGAGACTCTAGTAGGCAGGTCCACCGACTTGCACTTTCCTCTTCTCTTCAAATTTTCTAATGCAATGCAACTAAAATAAAACACAGCTGCAAACAAACTATTTAGTTTAAATCTTACTGGGTTATGTTTGACATAAGTATGTTCGGAGGCGAGGTTGTCAGAATTGTGATTTTGAATCGGATTGGAGCTCCGATGGTAGGATCACAAATCGTAGAATCTTAATATCAGGATCGTAGAAACGTAGATTTTATGAATTAAAGTCGTAGAATCAGAGAGGATAGTTTGGATCATAAAGTCATAGAATCGTACAACAGAATCGCGATTCTGACAACCTTGTTCAGAAGTCAACACATAGGTATATAGTCTTGATAGAAGAAAGAGAGACAAAGATTCAGATATCGTATAACGTAATTAACCTTGATTTTCGACATCAAAGTTCTAACTACTTCGACATCAAAGTCCAAACTACTTCGACTAGCATGAGTTAACTTTTTTTGTTATTCCATCACAAACAAGTCAAAGCTAGAAACACCTTTGATACAAGTAAAGGTTACCAGTTTCATCGTTGGGCTAAAGCAAAAAACCTAACTTTCTGCCTCCATTTGAGCTCGAGCTTTATCAATCTGCGCTCTAGCCGCCGCCTCCTTCTCCTCCATAAAAAAGCTAGAGTTTTTGCCTCCCACCGATGCC
>NW_021237729.1:0-10000 GCF_002162155.2 Triticum dicoccoides | reverse complement strand
TGTTGTCTATGTATCCACACATGTATCTGAGTTTCCTATCAATACAATTCTAGCATGGATAATAAACGATTATCATGAACAAGGAAATATAATAATAATCAATTTATTATTGCCTCTAGGGCATATTTCCAATAGTCTCCCACTTGCACTAGAGTCAATAATCTAGTTCACATCGATATGTGATTAACACTCAAGGTCACATCCCCATGTGACTAACACCCAAAGAGTTTACTAGAGTCAATAATCTAGTTCACATTTACCATGTGATTAACACTCGATGAGTTCTGGGTTTGATCATGTTATGCTTGTGAGAGAGGTTATAGTCAACGGGTCTGAACCTTTCAGATCCGTGTGTGCTTTACAAATCTCTATGTCATCTCCTAGATGCAGCTACCACGCTCTATTTGGACCTATTCCAAATAACTGTTCTACTTGGAGCTATTCTAAATTATTGCTCCATTATATGTATCCGGTCTCTCTACTTAGAGCTATCCGGATAGGTGTCAAGCTTGCATCGTCGTAACCTTTACGACGAACTCTTTTACCACCTCCATAATCGAGAAAAATTCCTTAGTCCACTAGTTACTAAGGATAACTTTGACCGTTGTCCTGTGAGCCATTCTTGGATCACTCTTGTACCCCTTGACTGACTCATGGCAAGGCACACTTCAGGTGCGGTACACAGCATAGCATACTGAAGAGCCTACGTCTTAAGCATAGGGGACGACCTTCGTCCTTTCTCTCTATTCTGCCGTGGTCGAGCTTTAAGTCTTAACTTCGTACCTTACAACTCAGGCAAGAACTTCTTCTTTGACTGATCCATCTTGAATACCTTCAAGATCATGTCAAGGTATGTGCTCATTTTGAAAGTACCATTAAGCGTTTTGATCTATCCTTATAGATCTTGATGCTTAATGCTCAAGTAGCTTAATCCAGGCTTTCCATTGAAAACACTTTCCAAATAACCCTATATGCTTTCCAGAAATTCTACGTCATTTCTGATCATTAATATGTCAACAACATATACTCATCAGAAATTCTATAGTGCTCCCACTCACTTCTTTGGAAATACAAGTTTCTCATAAACTTTGTATACACCCAAAATCTTTGATCATCATCAAAGCATACATTCCAACTCCGAGATGCTCACTCCAGTCCTCAGAAGGATTGCTGGAGCTTTGCATACTTATTAGCATATTTCAGGATGGACAAAACCTTCCGGTTATATCACATACAACCTTTCCTCAAAAATCGTCGAGGAAACAATGTTTTGACATCCTATCTGCAAGATTTCATAAATAATGCAGTAATTGCTAATATAATTCCAACAGACTCTTAGCATCGCTACGAGTGAGAAAGTCTCATCGTAGTCAACTCCTTGAACTTGTCGAAAAACATCTTAACGACAAGTCGAGCTTTCTCAATGGTGACACTTACCATCATTGTCTGTCTTCCTTTCAAAATCCATATGTACCTAACAGCCTTACGACCATCAAGTAGTTCTTCCAAAGTCTACACTTTGTTTTCATACATGGATCCTCTCTCGGGTTTTATGGCCTTGAGCCATTTATCGGAATCCGGGCCCACCATCGCTTCTCCATAGCTTGTAGGTTCATTGTTGTCTAGCAACATGACTTCCAAGACAGGATTACGTACCACTCTGAAGTAGTACGCATCCTTGTCATCCTACGAGGTTTGGGAGTGACTTGATCCGAAGTCTCATGATCAATATCATAAGCTTCCACTTCAATTGGTGTACGTGCCACAGGAACAACTTCCTGTGCCCTGCTACACACTTGTTGAAGTGACGGTTCAATAACCTCATCAAGTCTCCACCATCCTCCCACTCAATTCTTTCGAGAGAAACTTTTCCTCGAGAAAGGACCCGATTCAAGAAACAATCCCTATTGCTTTCGGATCTGAATTAGGAGGTATACCGAACTGTTTTTGGGTGTCCTATGAAGATGCATTTTATCCGCTTTGGGTTCGAGCTTATCAACCTGAAACTTTTTCACATAAGCGTCGCAGCCCCAAACTTTCAAGAAACGGCAACTTAGGTTTCTCCAAACCATAGTTCATACGGTGTCGTCTCAACGAAATTATGTGGTGCCCTATTTAAAGTGAATGTGGTTGTCTCTAATGCCTAACCCATAAACGATAGTGGTAACTCGATAAGAGACATCATGGTATGCACCATATCCAATAGGGTGCAACTATGACGTTTGGACACACCATCACACTATGGTGTTCCAGGCTGTATCAGTTGTGAAACAATTTCCACAATGTCTTAATTCTGTGCCAAACTCGTGATTCAGATATTCATCTCTATGATCATATCATAGATCTTTTATCCTCTTGTCACGACGATCTTTCAACTTCACACTGAAATTACTTGAACCTTTCAATAATTCAGACTCGTGATTCATCAAATAAATATACTCAACATCTACTCGAATCATCTGTGAAGTAAGAACATAACAATATCCACTACCTGCCTCAGCACTCATTGGACTGTACACATCAAAATGTATTACTTCCAACAAGTTGCTATCTTGTTCCATCTTACTGAAAACGAGGCTTTTCAGTCATCTTGCCCGTGTGGTATGATTTGCATGTCCCAAGTGATTCAAAATCAAGTGAGTCAAAACAGTCCATTTGCATGGAGTTTCTTCATGCATATACACCAATAGACATGGTTCGCATGTCTCAAACTTTTCAAAAACGAGTGAGCCCAAAGATCCATCAATATGGAGCTTCTTCATGCGTTTTATACCGATATGACTTACGTGGCAGTGCCACAAGTAGGTGGTACTATCATTACTATCTTTTGGCATGAACATGTGTATCACTACGATCGAGATTCAATCAACCATTCAGGTTTAATGCTAATCTTCATGGTAGAGGGAGCGTGCGATGTTTGATTACATCAAACTTGGAAACACTTCCAACATATATCGTCAGCTCACCTTTAGCTAGTCTCCGTTTATTCCGTAGCCTTTTGTTTCGAGTTACTAACACTTAGCAACCGAACCGGTATCTAATACCCTGGTGCTACTAGGAGTACTAGCAAAGTACACATTAACACAATGTATATCCAATATACTTCTATCGACCTTGCCAGCCTTCTTATCTACCAAGTATCTAGGGTAATTCTGCTCTAGTGGTTGTTCCCCTTATTACAGAAGCACTTAGTCTCGGGTTTGGGTTTTACCTTGGGTTTCTTCACTAGAGCAGCAGCTGATTTGCCGTTTCATGAAGTATCCCTTTGTTCCCTTGCCCTTCTTGAAACTAGTGGTTTCACCAACCATCAACAATTGATGCTCCTTCTTGATTTCTACTTTCGCGGTGTCAAACATCGCGAATACCTCAAGGATCATCATATCTATCCCTGATATGTTATAGTTCATCACGAAGCTCTAACAGCTTGGTGGCAATGACTTCGGAGAACCATCACTATTTCATCTGGAAGATAAACTCCCACTCGATTCAAGCGATTGTTGTACTCAGACAATCTGAGCACAAGCTCAACAATTGAGCTTTTCTCCTTAGTTTGCAGGTTAAGAAAATTGTCGGAGGTCTTATACCTCTTGACGTGGGCACGAGCCTGAAATCCCAATTTCAGCCCTCAAAACATCTCATATGTTTCGCGATGTTTCAAAACCGTCTTTGGTGCCTCTACTTAAGCCATTTAA
Source organism: Triticum dicoccoides (assembly GCF_002162155.2). Taxonomy (NCBI): domain Eukaryota; kingdom Viridiplantae; phylum Streptophyta; class Magnoliopsida; order Poales; family Poaceae; genus Triticum; species Triticum dicoccoides. Next base: position 6,308 of record NW_021237729.1, on the reverse strand, counting down.
CTGAACTATCACGTAGTTATCAAAACGTGTATGTTCGATGTTCGAAACATCCACAAACGACGTTTGGGGTTCAGCACACTGAGCAGTGCATTAAGGACATAAGCTTTCTAGTGTCCGCATAATCGCTACTGTCAACTTTCAACTATATTTTTCTCTAGGAACATATCTAAACAGTGGAACTATAGCGTGAGCTACGACATAATTTGCAAAAACCTTTTGACTATGTTCAGGATAATTAAGTTCATCTTATGAACTCCCACTCAGATAGACATCCCTCTAGTCATCTAAGTGATTACATGATCCGAGTCAAACTAGGCCGTGTCCGATCATCACGTGAGACGGACTAGTCATCATCGGTGAACATCTTCATGTTGATCGTATCTTCTATACGACTCATGTTCGACCTTTCGGTCTCCGTGTTCCGAGGCCATGTCTGTACATGCTAGGCTCGTCAAGTTAACCCTAAGTGTTTCGCGTGTGTAAATCTGTCTTACACCCGTTGTATGTGAACGTTAGAATCTAACACCCGATCATCACGTGGTGCTTCGAAACACGAACTGTCGCAACGGTGCACAGTTAGGGGAGAACACTTCTTGAAATTGTTGTAAGGGATCATCTTATTTACTACCGTCGTTCTAAGCAAATAAGATGCATAAACATGATAAACATCACATGCAATCAAATAGTGACATGATATGGCCATCATCACTTTGCTCCTTTTGATCTCCATCTTCGGGGCTCCATGATCATCATCGTCACCGGCATGACACCATGATCTCCATCATCATGATCTCCATCATCGTGTCTTCATGAAGTTGCCTCGCCAACTATTACTTCTACTACTATGGCTAACGGTTAGCAATAAAGTAAAGTAATTACATGACGTTTAAGTTGACACGCAGGTCACAAATAAATAAAGACAACTCCTATGGCTCCTGCCGGTTGTCATACTCATCGACATGCAAGTCGTGATTCCTATTACAAGAATATGATCAATCTCATACATCACATATATCATTCATCACATCCTTTTTGGCCATATCACATCACATAGCATACCCTGCAAAAACAAGTTAGACGTCCTCTAATTGTTGTTTGCATGTTTTACGTGGCTGCTATGGGTTTCTAGCAAGAACGTTTCTTACCTACGCATGAACCACAATGTGATATGCCAATTGCTATTTACCCTTCATAAGGACCCTTTTCATCGAATCCGATCCGACTAAAGTGGGAGAGACAGACACCCGCCAGCCACCTTATGCAACTAGTGCATGTTTGTCGGTGGAACCGGTCTCACGTAAGCGTACGTGTAAGGTTGGTCCGGGCCGCTTCATCCCACGATGCCGCCGAATCAAGATAAGACTAGTAACGGCAAGCATATTGAACAATATCGACGCCCACAACTACTTTGTGTTCTACTCGTGCAAAGAATCTACGCAATAGACCTAGCTCATGATGCCACTGTTGGGTAACGTAGCAGAAATTCAAAATTCTCCGACGTGTCACCAAGATCTATCTATGGAGAGACCAGCAACGAGTAGAAAGAGAGTGCATCTACATACCCTTGTAGATCGCTAAGCGGAAGCGTTCAAGTGAACGGAGTTGATGGAGTCGTACTCGTCGTGATTCAGATCACCGATGATCCTAGTGCTGAACGGACGGCACCTCCGCGTTCAACACACGTACAGCTCGACGATGTCTCCCACGCCTTGATCCAGCAAGGAGAGAGGGAGAGGTTGAGGAAGACTCCATCCAGCAGCAGCACAACGGCGTGGTGGTGATGGAGGAGCGTGGCAATCCTGCAGGGCTTCGCCAAGCACCTACGGGAGAGGAGGAGGTGTCACGGGAGGGAGGGAGGCGCCAAGGGCTCAGGTATGGATGCCCTCCCTCCCCTCCACTATATATAGGGGCAGGGGAGAAGGGGGAGGCGCAGCCTTTCCCCCTACTCCAAGAAAAGGGTGCGGCCAAGAGGGGGGGGGGAGGAGTCCATCCTCCCCAAGGCACCTCGGAGGTGCCTTCCCCTTTAGGACTCTCCCCTTTTTCCTATATCTTGGCGCATGGGCCTCTAGGGGCTGGTGCCCTTGGCCCATGTAGGCCAAGGCGCACCCCCTACAGCCCATGTGGCCCCCGGGGCAGGTGGCCCCACCCGGTGGGCCCCCGGGACCCTTCCGGTGGTCCCAGTACAATACCGATGACCCCGAAACTTGTCCCGATGGCCGAAACAGGACTTCCTATATATAAATCTTTACCTCCGGACCATTCCGGAACTCCTCGTGACGTCCGGGATCTCATTCGGGACTCCGAACAACATTCGGTAACCACATACAAACTTCCTTTATAACCCTAGCGTCATCGAACCTTAAGTGTGTAGACCCTACGGGTTCGGGAGACATGTAGTCATGACCGAGACGTTCTCCGGTCAATAACCAACAGCGGGATCTGGATACCCATGTTGGCTCCCACATGTTCCACGATGATCTCATCGGATGAACCACGATGTCAAGGACTCAATCAATCCCGTATACAATTCCCTTTGTCTAGCGGTATGGTACTTGCCCGAGATTCGATCGTCGGTATACCGATACCTTGTTCAATCTCATTACCGGCAAGTCTCTTTACTCGTTCCGTAACACATCATCCCGTGATCAACCCCTTGGTCACATTGTGCACATTATGATGATGTCCTACCGAGTGGGCCCAGAGATACCTCTCCGTTTACACGGAGTGACAAAATCCCAATCTCGATTCGTGCCAACCCAACAGACACTTTCAGAGATACCCGTAGTGTACCTTTATAGACACCCAGTTACGTTGTGACGTTTGGCACACCCAAAGCACTCCTACGGTATCCGGGAGTTGCACAATCTCATGGTCTAAGGAAATGATACTTGACATTAGAAAAGCTTTAGCATACGAACTACATGATCTTGTGCTAGGCTTAGGATTGGGTCTTGTCCATCACATCATTCTCCTAATGATGTGATCCCGTTATCAACGACATCCAATGTCCATGGTCAGGAAACCGTAACCATCTATTGATTAACGAGCTAGTCAACTAGAGGCTTACTAGGGACATGGTGTTGTCTATGTATCCACACATGTATCTGAGTTTCCTATCAATACAATTCTAGCATGGATAATAAACGATTATCATGAACAAGGAAATATAATAATAATCAATTTATTATTGCCTCTAGGGCATATTTCCAACAAAAGCTTCAATGGGTGAAGATAAAAGCTTCAAACCATGGAAAAAGTTCCAACCGGCGCAGGAAAAGCTTCTACCGGCATGGAAAAAAGCTTCAATCGGCGTGGCATGGAGACGATGGTGGCGAGCGTCGATACCGGGAGCTGCAGCCGATGGGATCGCGGTGCTACGACGACGACGACTACGATGGACGGTGACCGGCGACAAGGATGGCTACAGGCGACCAGCGGCGAGGATGTCGACCGACGGCGAGGACGACGACCGGCGACCGGCGACGAGGACGACGACCGGCGGCAAGCTGGTGAAGGTCAGACTTCGAAGCGTCCATGGTGGGTGTCCAACATGAACGGCTGTGTTTGGATTGGATGTGATTTTTGTTGAGAAAAAAAAATGATTCAAAGATTGATCTGACGGTAGGCAAAAAGACAAACCGACGTGCCTGTGACGCCCCCGATTCAATCGTACACTAATCATACACGCAAACGTGTACGATCAAGATCAGGGACTCACGGGAAGATATCACAACACAACTCTAAAGATAAAATAAGTCATACAAGCATCATAATACAAGCCAGGGGCCTCGAGGGCTCGAATACAAGTGCTCGATCATAGACGAGTCAGCGGAAGCAACAATATCTGAGTACAGACATAAGTTAAACAAGTTTGCCTTAAGAAGGCTAGCACAAACTGGGATACAGATCGAAAGAGGCGCAGGCCTCCTGCCTGGGATCCTCCTAAACTACTCCAGGTCGTCGTCAGCGGGCTGCACGTAGTAGTAGGCACCTCCGGTGTAGTAGTCGTCGTCGACGGTGGCGTCTGGCTCCAGGGCTCCAGCATCTGGTTGCGACAACCAGGTAGAAGGGAAAGGGGAAAAAGAGGGAGAAAAGCAACCGTGAGTACTCATCCAAAGTACTCGCAAGCAAGGAGCTACACTACATATGCATGGGGATATGTGTAAAGGGCCATATCGGTGGACTGAACTACAGAATGCCAAAATAAAAGGGGGATAGCTAATCCCGTCGAAGACTACGCTTCTGGCAGCCTCCGTCTTGCAGCATGTAGAAGAGAGTAGATTGAAGTCCTCCAAGTAGCATCTCCAAGTAGCAACTCCAAGTAGCAACTCCAAGAAGCATCGCATAGCATAATCCTACCCGGCGATCCTCTCCTCGTCGCCCTGTAGAAAAGCGATCACCGGGTTGTCTGTGGAACTTGGAAGGGTGTGTTTTATTAAGTATCCGGTTCTAGTTGTCATAAGGTCAAGGTACAACTCCAAGTCGTCCTGTTACCGAAGATCACGGCTATTCGAATAGATTAACTTCCCTGCAGGGGTGCACCATATTCCCCAACACGCTTGATCCCATTTGGCCGGACACACTTTTCTGGATCATGCCTGGCCGCGGAAGATCAACACGTCGCAGCCCCACCTAGGCAAAACAGAGAGGCCAGCACGCCGGTCTAAACCTAAGCGCACAGGGGTCTGGGCCCATCGCCCATAGCACACCTGCACGTTGCGAGGGCGGCCGGAAGCAGAACTAGCCCCCTTAATACAAGAGCAGGCTTACGTTCCAATCCGGCGCGCGCCGCTCCGTCGCTGACGTCTGAAGTGCTTCGGCTGATACCACGACGCCGGGATACCCATAACTACTCCCGCGTAGATGGTTAGTGCGTATAGGCCAGTAGCCAGACTCAGATCAAATACCAAGATCTCGTTAAGCGTGTTAAGTATCCGCGAATGCCGAACAAGGCCAGGCCCACCTGTCTCCTAGGTGGTCTCAACCTGCCCTGTCGCTCCGCCACAAAGTAACAGTCGGGGGCCGTCGGGAACTCAGGCCCACCACTACCTGGATGGAGCCACCTGCCCCTTCAGCCCCCATCTCCAAACAGTATCACCAGTAATGTAACAGTGTAAAGTATATAGTATATGCCCGTGATCACCTCCCGAAGTGATCACAGCCCAGTAGTATAGCATGGCAGACGGACAAGAGTGTAGGGTCACTGATGGAACACTAGCATCCTATACTAAGCATTTAGGATTGCGGGTAAGGTATCAATGACTGTAGCAGCAATGACAGGCTATGCATCAGAATAGGATTAATGGAAAGCAGTAACATGCTACACTACTCTAATGCAAGCAGTATAGAGAAGAGTAGGCGATATCTGGTGATCAAAGGGGGGGGGCTTGCCTGGTTGCTCTGGCAAGAGAGAGGGGTCGTCAACTCCGTAGTCGAACTGGTCAGCAGCAGCGTCGGTCTCGTAGTCTACCGGAGAGAAGAGGGGGAAGAAATAATGAATACAGAGCAAACAAAGCACCATAAAATATATCAAGGCAATACGCGGTGTTCGGTGTGCCCTAACGCGGTAGTAGGTGATACCGGTGAAGGGGGGAAAACCCCCGGGAAAGTATTCCCGGTGTTTCGTGTTTTCGGGCAGAGGAGCCGGAGGGGGAAAGTTACGGGTTCGATAGGTTAGAGGTGTGTGGCGGACGAACGGACCGCGTATCCGGATTCGTCTCGTCGTTCTGAGCAACTTTCATGTAGAAAGTATTTTCATACGAATTACGGATTAAAAGATATGATTTTTCAAAGTTTATAGTATTTTCTATGATTTTCTAGAATATTTTTATTTAATTTAATCCGAATTTGACCAAGTCAATTTGACTAGCCAAAAGGGAGGATGTGGCCCACATGTCATTGAGACATAATTTAATTGATGGATAAACTAAAATGGAGGGGTTAAATTAACAAAGGGAGCCACATGTCATAGGCTAGCAATTATCCAAAGTACTAATTAGTCTAACTACTCATTAGCTACTAACCTAAATAGGGCCGGTCACATCCAGAGACGCAGCCGGCCACACACACGCTGCACATACACACACATCACACAAGCACACAAGCACACAGGGCCGGCCAGAGGCACACAGCCGACCACACACGGCGCACACACACAATGCTAGGGAGTAACTCTATTCCTTTTAACACAAGATAGCATTTTGTGATTTTTGTAGGATTTAATCCATGCATTATCTGAAGCGGGTCTAATGAAACAAAATGAGGCTTGCTACGTCTACTTTCCGTTCATATAATTTTTACCCATATTA
>NW_021237728.1:0-942 GCF_002162155.2 Triticum dicoccoides | reverse complement strand
GAATTAAAAAAAATATCGTGGGATTTTATTTTTCTGGATTTCAAAAGTACGTTCAAAATAATTAAAAATCATGGAATAAAAAATTGTTCATGAATTTTAGAAAATATTTACAGACTTTAATCACGAAAATTTAGGAAAAAGAAAGGGAGAGAAAACCAACCTTTTTCATTTTTAGGCGAGAGAGAAAAAACCAACCGTTTTTTTTAGAACAGAAAAAAAAAACCAACTGGGCTTAAAGGGAGTGGCGTTCTGCCCGTGGGCTGGTCCTTGCTAGCGGGGCGGCGGGCCACATTCGTTCGTTGGATGAAGATGGATAAAAGAAAGAGAAGAAACAGCCCTCAAAAAAAAAAGAGAGAGAGAGAAGAAACCCGAAGAAGAAATAAAGGAAGGCATTTTGGTTCCCCATCGGACGGATCGGAGTTGGCGAGCGGCGGAGGAAACCCTAGCCTACATCAGAGAAGAAGACCAGGTGCGCGCCCCGAATTCCTCTCGCCGATCCCGCGATTCGGAAGCCAGGCGTGGGGGAGGGTCGTGATTCGGCAACGGGCTGCCCCTGATCCGTGCTATTTCGCAGGCGGCTACCGATGGCGGCGCTTCGAGTCGCGGCGAGGAGGCTCGTCGGCGGCGGCCAGACGCCGGCGGTGGCTGTGGACAAGGCGCAGCGCCGGCTCTTCCCGAGGCTCTCCCAGGTCGGCCGGGCTAGGTCCACCACATCCTCCGCCAAACTCCACCACATCCTTATGCTGTGCTAATAGCTCGTTCGATAATCCAACTCCATGTTTCGCCAAACAGCCAGGGCATCTCAAAATTGAATCCAGATCTTGTGTTTCCTCAAGAAAAATGAAAAAAATAACAATTGTTTTCGACCTGGCAAGATGCACAATCAATCAGAGGACCGAATAGCAAAACCCTGTTTCTAAATTCTTTGATCCATGGACCAGC
>NW_021237727.1:0-527 GCF_002162155.2 Triticum dicoccoides | reverse complement strand
TCATTAACTCATTGCCACATAAGCAAATTTACTGAGTTGAACTCGATGTTACTTCTCAATTTACTCCCATTGTGGCTAGAGTATGAGTAACATCACACATATCAAGGCAAGATGTGTCTATAGCATACTAAATGAAGTACTCCATGTTACCACACATATGTGAAGTATATAGAGGCGGCTAGCACCACGGTATACCTTAGCCAGCACCTTGCGATGAGGATCATGGATTATGAGAACCCCATCGTCGATCCCGGTCTTGCAGCCGTCTTTAATTACCTTGTGGTTTCCTATCCGGTTAAAAGTTTCTAGACCTCCATTTACAGGGAGAGTCGTCTGTGCTTTGCATTGCAAGAGATTATGAACACAACAAGACAAGTAACAACACTTGGAGTTTAAGTAAACCAACTCTTGGTATAAGATTTGTTGCCCGGTTGCTATATTTGATCATCAAATTCCATAAATATATTTTTTGCAGCTGTTGTCTTCACAACTAAAATGCATGACCGAATCTTGTCTTTTTATATTAA
>NW_021237726.1:0-2504 GCF_002162155.2 Triticum dicoccoides | reverse complement strand
TGGTCAGAAATAAGCAAGGAAGGAATGACGGTGTCAGGACTTCGGTCGCAATCACCTGGGAAGCCGGATATAGTCCGGGATAGTCGGCCGTGATGGCGACTAAGGCATTGTCCATGCTGAGCTGGTGGAACACCCCGTCGATTAGCTCCACCTTTATGTCCGGATCCTCTTCGGAGGCCGGATCCCGGGATCTCTCTGGATCCTCGGGTTGCGGAGCTGGACTTAGCATGTCCTCCACGATTCGGCGCAGTTCCTGCGTCGAAAGAAGAACACAATATAAGAAACTTAAGTTTCAAAAAGCATGAGTCGGGCACGCAGAGTGTTCGCTTACCCAAGGCCGGGGATTATTCATGGAGAACCCATTTAACGGGTTCATCCGAAGGAAATCCTCCTTCTCCCCCTTATACAGGCCGGACAGGATCGTCGCCAGGTCTTCGACCGAATCCGGCCCTTTACGGCCATGACGGGTGGCATCGTCCTCCCCGTTAAAATCCCACATGGGGTGGCCCCTGTATTGTAGTGGCTGCACCCCCCGCATAATGCATGTTGCCATGACTCCAATCATGGTCAACCCGGAATGGGCCAGTAACCTTATTCGGCCCATCAAATAATGGACGCTCTTGTCTTCCTCCAGTTGGGGGCTCCACGGACGCCAACTAAGGCGTTTCTTCAGAGGAGCATTGCTGAACTCCGGGAGGCCGATCCGAACAGGGTCCGGCAGCGGAGCGTCTTCTATATAAAACCATCCTGAAGGCCAGTCTCGGATGCCTTCTTAGGGGTTCCGGATGGATATCCGGTCCCGGCAATACGCCATATTTCGGCGCCGCCCACTTGATATATGGACCCCTCGTGAGAGCGGGGTACAAGGAAGAACAACCTCTTCCACAGCGCGAAATGGGGCTCGACGCCCAGGAATAGCTCGCAAAGAGCTACGTAACCCGCAATGTGCAGGATTGAGGCGGGCGTGAGGTGATGAAGCTGGAGTCCGTAGAACTCCAGGAGCCCGCGGAGGAACTCCTGGCAAAGGGCTGGGAGCGCGAGAAGAGGAGCCGTGTTGACGGTTCATGATGGAATGGATTCTTGGTCGAAAGCGCTCCGATGAGTATTTGCGGGAGGAAGATGGCGATTTGGATCTGGATTCTTGCCTCCCTTATAGGCAGATTATTCGCACAACTAGGGGGTAAAACATAAAAGACACCCTGGCTTTTCACATTCGCACGACGCGTGGAGGAAGGCCATTATTGGGCATGGAAGCCAAGACGCGCAACATTGATGAGGAAGCCGGACACTGTTCGGCAGGTACGTAGAACTTGAAGGAGAACCCGCCTTGCAACGCCGAAGACTACACACACGCTGGACTTATCGTCATTGAAGCCTGGTTCGGGGGCTACTGAGGGAGTCCCGGATTAGGGGGTGTCCGGATAGCCGGACTACCATCATCAGCCGAACTATCATCGGCCGGACTATCGTCATCATCGACCGGACTCCAAGACTATGAAGATACAAGATTGAAGACTTCGTCCCGTGTCTGGATGGGACTTTCCTTGGCGTGGAAGGCAAGCTTGGCGATACGGATACGTAGATCTCCTACTATTGTAACCGACTCTATGTAACCCTAGCCCTCTCCGGTGTCTATATAAACCGGATGGCTCTAGTCTATAAGAAAAGCACAACCGGAGTCCTTCAAACGTGTATCTCCGAAGAGGAAGGGCGAGACCTTCTGGCTGAAATTCACGCCGGACTAGGCGGACACCACGCCGCAGCCCGGGCCCTTGTAGGAAAGGCATTCCGTACAGGATTTTATTGGCCGACGGCCCGGACAGATGCTCAGGACTTAGTCCGAAGATGCGTCGGTTGTCAGCTCTTTATTAATCAGAGCCACACGCCACCCACCGCCCTCAAAACTATACCCATTACCTGGCCGTTCGCGGTCTGGGGGCTTGACATGGTTGGACCACTTAAAGGGGGAACCCACAAGCAAAGGTACCTATTGGTCATGGTGGATAAATTCACCAAATGGATAGAGGCCAAGCCAGTTAAAACGGCAGAGTCCGGACCAGTGATAGACTTTATATCTGGGGTAGTATACCGTTATGGTGTCCCCCACAGCATCATCACCGATAACGGCACGAACTTCACGGCCGATGAGGTTAAATCATGGTGCAAAAATAGGGGCATCAAGCTCGATTACGCTTCAGTCTATCATCCTCAAACCAACGGTCAAGTGGAACGAGCAAATGGTCTAATAATGAGCGGCATCAAACCCAGACTAGTGCGGTCCCTTACGAAATCTAACACGCACTGGGTAGGGGAGCTCGACTCCGTACTCTGGGGGCTGCGGACAACGCCTAACCGTACTACCGGATTCACACCATTTTTTATGGTATACGGCGCAGAAGCAGTTTTGCCCTACGACATAATTCATGACTCACCTCGAGTGCGCATGTACGAAGAAAGAGAAGCCGAGTTGGATCGGCAGGACAGCTTGGACGCATTGGAGGAAC
>NW_021237725.1:0-1584 GCF_002162155.2 Triticum dicoccoides | reverse complement strand
GAATAGGCGATTTTTATGAAAGTCTTCAAAACTTGGAAGTTTCGAAGACAAACAACAGAAACAACTTAATTGATATGCAGCGGAAGATAAACTAACCTAAACAAGCCATAGTCAAGTTTGTAACGATATGAAAGTACAAGACTAATAGCAGTTAGGCACTAAGGATCAAGATGGAAGATAGTATGAAGCCAATCAATAATAGTAGTCAAGCAATGAAGTCAAACATATGAACAGATAAGCAATGACTTCATGAAGAGAAACTTAAGTAAGGTTGGAAGGGATAGAACCAGTTGTTTGTTGAAGACACATGATTTGTTGGACCAGTTCCAGTTGCTGTGACAACTGTACGTCTAGTTAGGGAGGCTGAGATTTAACTCAGAAGACTGTGCCTTCACCTTATTCCCCTTGAGCTAAGGACACCCAGTCCTCGCCCAATCACTCTGGTAAGTCTTCAAGGGAGACTTCCAAACCTTCACAGACTTCATTCACCGGCAATCCACAATGACTCTTGGATGCTCAGAACGCGACGCCTAACCGGCTGGAGGATTCACAGTCCTCAAGTGTAATAAGTCTTCAGGTCACACAGACAGAAAGACTTCAGTGATGCCTAACACTCTTTGGCTCTGGGTGTTTGGGCTTTGTCCTCGCAAGGATTTCCCTCTCTCAAATGCTTCGAGGTGGGTTGCTCTCAAACGACAAAAGCCGTGCACAAACTCTGAGCAGCCACCAATTTATGGTGTAGGGGGTGGGCTATTTATAGCCACTAGGCAACCCGACCTGATTTGTCCAAAATGACTCTGGGTCACTAAGGAACTGACACGTGTTCCAACGGTCAGATTTCAAACACACGCGACAACTTTACTTGGGCTACAAGCAAAGCTGACTCATCCAGCTCTGGATAAGATTTGCTCTCATTGTCTTCGCTCGAAGACATAGAATTTGGGTTGAGCATCACTTCAGTCACTCTGACTTAGTTCACTTGGACCCCACTTAACAGTACGGTGGTTCCTATGACTCAACAAAGAAGAAACAAAACAACGAAAACACACAGTCTTCGCGCTCCAAAGTCTTCACGCAATGTCTTCTCATGTCATAGTCTTCAATATGAATATCTTCTCATACCACCATTGTCTTTAATGTCTTCATACATTTTTAGGGGTCATCTCCGGTAGGTAAACCGAATCAATGAGGGACACTACCTGCGTTATCCTGCAATTCTCACAAACGCATTAGTCCCTCAACCAACTTTGTCGTCAATACTCCAAAACCAACTAGGGGTGGCACTAGATGCACTTACAGAACTCGACAGCCATTACCGCCCTTCCTGACCGTTGGAGGCCGGAGACGCACTCTGCAACATCACAATGCAACACACCATTGGAACAACAATACTAAAAACATCACATTAGATATCCATGTTCAAAACTAGGGTTAGGAACAACAAGACCAAATCAATCCAAATGGGCAAATCCAACCAATAAAAATTTGTGAGATGAAGGAGGTTACCTCAACGAACGAAAATGACACTAGATCCACGGACCAACCCAATCGATTTGCAAGGATTTGAGAGGGGCTAAGTGAGGG
>NW_021237724.1:0-1307 GCF_002162155.2 Triticum dicoccoides | reverse complement strand
ACTCCGGCAAGGAAACACGAATCGGAAACTAGATGGATCTCGAAAACAACCCTAATAAGCAAGGAACTCGGATTGGTGGTGGATATATGGTGGTGGTATATGGCAGCGGTGGTGGTAGCGGTGGTAGTATATGGATATGGATCGGTGGTGGTATATGGACACGGATTGGTGGTGGTATATGGATACGGATTCGGAGCGGTGGCGGATAAGCGGTGGTGGTAGATGGCAGGGGCGTTGATGATGGTGCGGCGGCGGCGTGACAACTTATGACCAGAACTCGAAACTCTAAAAGACTAGACTCTAAGACCAGCAACTAGACACGACGATGCAACCGCAAATTCAACAAAGCAAAACCCTAAAAAGATTATGCAAAGGCTCAGATTGGTTCGGATATGATGAACTAACCCTGATTTTTTTTTGTGGCTTTTTCGTGGACTATAGGTATGAAGAACAGACTCGATCTAAACTACGAAAAACTGTAAAATCTCACCGAGCAACCTGGAAATCTGATACCACTTGATAGAGGCAAAGGTGTCCCGTCTTTCGATGAGATGGTGGATTTCGCTTTGGTGGAAGTCGACTTTGACGATCCGACTACGAACGTGCGAGGTCGTCGCGCCTTAGCAATCGCTAAACCAACTCCGAGAGGTTATTGACCACGCCGGAGCACGATCAACCTGACCACGAGGGTCTGTTTCCTGTGAGCAAACGAAGAACAAGCAAGAAACTAAGATTGCAATCTGGATATTGCGAATATAAGATGAAAGCTTTATTGATCAAGGTGGGGTTCTGTGACGCCTTTTTCTGGTCGTTGAACACAAACGAAGTACGCGAAGTTGCAGCTATGGCGAACTTTTAATCTAAACAAAACCCAAAGTCTAAACGATGCCCTAAGGGCTGTATATATGGAGGAAGAGGGGGGGAATTTCGTGGCCCTTGGTGGAGGGGTCCGAAATCAACCCTATCTCTTGTTTCCCCACACATACGGACTCTAAAAATAGCCTATACTTATGTATTTCGAAATTACATGGGCCTGGCCCAATAATAAGGTGACGCAGCACCTAAAATAGCCTCGGGACGAAATTTATGAAGTGGCATCTTGTATATTTCATCCAAGGCTTCATGCACCCATTATGGTGGCTTCAAAGTCCTGAAATCATCACTTGTAACTCCGTTCTTGTTCCCCTTGCGCATGCCATCATCTCCATGCTTGTTCTTGCTCCAATGTTCATCCTTCTCCAAGCTAGGCCCTTCATTTGTAAGCAAAACAAATGTATCCAATTTAGGCAGCATCATATTCTCATGAA
>NW_021237723.1:0-785 GCF_002162155.2 Triticum dicoccoides | reverse complement strand
AGGACCTTTATCATCCATTTCCGTGCTTCTGTTTCTTTTGCTGTTTGATATTTCAAACATGATGTTATGTTATCCTGAAAACATTGTTGGTTGCTAGCTTGTGCTGCATTGTGGTCACAGTAAAAATACCATTATTTGAAGCTGACATGCACGGTTCACTTTACCTTTGGTACAGTTTTGTGTATGTACGAAAACCCATACTTTTGAGTTAGTCTTACCGTTTGTCTATGTGCAGGCAATGTTGCACTGGTCCTTGGGAGCATAGGTTGAGGCGATACGGTGACTTCCTTTGATGATGTCGTCGGGGATGGCTGGATATGTGTCCGGGAAGGCATGTGAATGACCCCCGATTGCTGTCTGTTGAGCGTTGGGAGGCAGTGGCTGCAAAGTAGCATAGGGTGTTCTCTAGCACTTGTTTGGCACTTGCTTGTAGATTGAAGTTTCTTGTGTTTTTGCTCCTGCATATGGTATCGTCTGGATATGTCTGTAATTTTGCATTTTTGTGGTCTTTTTCCTTTTGCATAAATTGTTATTTTTTTGGTTTCCTATTATTTAATTACGTAGCATGTATTTTTCTATAAAAAATATTGGCTTAAATTAAAAAAATTCATGGACCAAGAGAAATGCGACATGTGCTAATCAATAGGGCTGAAATTAGTTGGCCTGGGACTGATTTGAAATTTAATGGGCTGAAATTCCAATTGGGCCGACTACTACATGGCGGTAGGTAATGAAAAATAATGGGCTGTAATTATAATTGGGCTGCTTAGTTTATGGGCTGCCAC
>NW_021237722.1:0-1038 GCF_002162155.2 Triticum dicoccoides | reverse complement strand
TGAGCATGAATATGATTTGATCATGTTTATTGTAATACGGTTATTCATTTAAGTAAAAGAATAAATTGTTGTTCTGTTTACATGAATAAAACTTTATATGGTTACACACCCAATGAAAATAGTTCATTGGATCTCGATCTTAGTGATACACATATTCATAATATTGAAACCAAAAGATGTAAAGTTAATAATGATAGTGCAACTTATTTATGGCACTGCCGTTTAGGTCATATTGGTGTAAAGCGCATGAAGAAACTCCATGCTGATGGGATTTTGGAATCACTTGATTATGAATCACTTGATGCTTGCGAACCATGCCTTATGGGCAAGATGACTAAAACGCCGTTCTCCGGAACAATGAAGCAAGCAACAGATTTGTTGGAAATCATACATACCGATGTATGTGGTCCGATGAAAGGCTTACAACAGGTATCATTATTTTCTGACCTTCACAAGATGATTTGAGCAGATATGGGGATATCTACTTGATGAAACAAAAGTCTGAAATAATTGAAAGGTTCAAAGAATTTCAGAGTGAAGTGGAAAAATCATCGTAACAAGAAAAATGAAGTTTCTGCGATCTGATCACGGAGACGAATATTTGAGTTACGAGTTTGGTCTTCAATTAAAACAATGTGGAATAGTTTCATAGCTCACGCCACCTGGAACACCACAATGTTATGGTGTGTCCGAACGTCGTAACCGCGCTTTATTGGATATGGTGCGATCTATGATGTCTCTTATTGATTTACCATTGTCGTTTTGGGGTTATGCATTAGAGACAGCTGCATTCACGTTAAAAGGGCACCATCTAAATCCGTTGAGACGACACTATATGAACTGTGGTTTAGCAAGAAACCCAAGTTGTCGTTTCTTAAAGTTTGGGGCTGCGATGCTTATGTGGAAAAGTTTCATCCTGATAAGCTCGAACCCAAATCGGAGAAGTGCGTCTTCATAGAATACCCAAAGGAAATTGTTGGGTACACCTTCTATCACAGATCCGGAGGCAAGATATTCGTTGCTAAAAATGGATCCTTT
>NW_021237721.1:0-655 GCF_002162155.2 Triticum dicoccoides | reverse complement strand
ATGTTGGAAATTGATGACGTCGCTTTGAATGCTGCATACTGAACACAAAAGAAGTCGGAGTTCAAATAAGCTTAAAAAACATCGAAGTGCCCGTGTAACAGATGAGTTCTCGTCCGAAACCCTGATACTCCGAAAGAGTTTGCCCAGTTTGTACATGAAGTGCGTCCAGTTTTTGCCGTGACCCTCTCTACTCTTTCGCACATGCTATGCGGGTGAAATGATGATACCATGCCAAGTTTCAGCATTTTCCGAATTCATTTTGTAGTGATTTTCAATTTCACAGTCATTTAGCTCTTTAAACAATTAGGTAAATGACCGAAAAACAACAAATGATGTTCGAACATGTTGGAAATTCATGATGTCGCTTTGAATGCTGCATACTGAACACAAAATAAGTCCGGAGTTCAAATAAGTTTAAAAACATTGAAGTGCCCGTGTAACAGATGAGTTCTCGTTCGAAACCCTGTTACTCCGAAAGAGTTTGTCCAGTTTGTACACGAAGTGCGTCCAGTTTTTGCCGTGACCCTCTCTACTCTTTTGCACATGCTATGCGGGTGAAATGATGATACCATGCCAAGTTTCAACATTTTCAGAATTCATGTTGTAGTGATTTTCAATTTCACGGTCATTTAGCTCTCTAAACAATTAGGTAAAT
>NW_021237720.1:0-1391 GCF_002162155.2 Triticum dicoccoides | reverse complement strand
AAAAGAGTTACATCAAATAGATCTCCAAGAAGAGGAAGGAGAACTTTGTATTGAGATTCAAAGAGAGAGAAGAAGCCATCTAGCTAATAATTATGGAGCCGAAGGTCTGTGGTAAACTACTCACAACTCATCGGAGAGGCCTTGGTGGTGATGGAGAGGCCCTCCGTGGTCGATTCCCCCTCCGGCGGAGCACCGACGAAGGCTCCAAGATGGGCTCTCTCGGATACAGAAGGTTGCGACGGTGGAAATAATTTCTCGTGGTGCTCCTGGATGTTTTCGGGGTACGTAGATATATATAGGCGAAGGAAGTCGGCCAGGGGAGCCACGAGGGGCCCACGAGGCAGGGGGTGCGCCCACCCTTACTGGGCGCGCCGGCCACCCTCGTGGCCGCCTCGGCTACTTCTTGACGTCCACTCCAAGTCTCCTGGATTGTGTTTGTTCCAAAAAGATCGCTCCCGAAGGTTTCATTCCATTTGGTCTCCGTTTGATATTCCTTTCCTTCGATATACCGAAATAGACAAAAAATAGCAATTCGGGATGGGCCTCCGGTTAGTAGGTTAGTCCCAAAAATGATATAAAAGTGTAAAGTAAAGTCCATAAACATCCAAAACAGGTAATATAATAGCATGGAACAATTAAAAATTGTAGATACGTTGGAGACGCATCACACTCTCGCTTTGGTCATCCCGCCACACCCATCGTTCACCACATACTCCACCGTCACGAGCTGCCATTAGAGTCTAGCAATAAAGAGACGTCAGTGTGTGATGCCTGTCAACAAGGCAAAAGTCATCAGCTACCTTTTGTTTCATCTACTAGAGAAGTAAAGAGTCCTCTTGAAATTGTGTTTTCTGATGTGTGGGGTCCAGCACAAACATCTGTTAGTGGTCACAACTACTATGTCAGTTTTGTTGATGCCTATAGTCGTTTCACATGGCTTTATCTTCTTAAGCGCAAATCTGATGTGTTTAATATATTCATTCAGTTTCTATTGCATGTTGAATGTCTACTCAAGCATAAAATTATCCGTGTTTAGTGAGATTGGGGGGGGTGGTGCGAATATCGCAACCTCCACACTTTCTTTAATAAGCTTGGGATCTCCCATCGTTTGTCATGCCCACATACACATCAGCAGAATGGCACTGTTGAGCGCAAACATCGCCATATAGTTGAAACCAGCCTCACACTTCTTGCTCATGCTTCTATACCTTTTTGCTTTTGGAGTGATGCTTTTGCCACCGCGTGTTTTCTCATTAACAGATTACCTACGCGTGTTCTTAATATGAAAAATCCTATTGAGCTTCTCTTGGATGAAACTCCTGACTACACCTTTTTTAAGGTATTCGGGTGTGCTTGCTGGCCTCATCTTCGTCCTTATAATGATCGCAAAC
>NW_021237719.1:0-4102 GCF_002162155.2 Triticum dicoccoides | reverse complement strand
CGGTGGATCGCTCGGGATCAAGCTATTCTGGGTGCCATTTAGTCTTCGCTCACTCCCTCTGTGGCCGACATGGTAGTCTTTGCCGTGACGTCGAGGGATGCATGGGCCACGCTCGACTCCTGCTTTTCCTCGCAGTCGCTGGCTCGTTCCTCTGCCATTCGTAACCAGCTGGGTGAGGTCAAGAAAAATGATCTCTTCGTCACGGCCTTCTTCAACAAGGTCAAAAGTTTGCCTGATACACTGTCGTCTATTGGGAAGCCTCTCCGTGACGAGGAGTTTACTTCGTTCATTCTCAATGGACTTGATGAGGACTACGACTCTCTTGTTGAAAATATCAATGGACGTGACACGCCGATGCCGCCTCACGACTTCTATGCGCGCCTCCTCAACACCGAACAACGCCTAGCTGCTCGCCGCTCCGTCGGCGTCTACACGGAGGGCCCTTCTACGAACGCTGCACTTTGCGGGGGTGCCCGTGGTGCCAAGCAGAAGGCGCCGCCGTCCGCGGGCAATCAGCCCCGTTCGTCGGCTCCACCTCCTCCGACGGTTGGTCACAAGCGGCTGCGCTGCGAGTCATGCAGTGGTGACGTTGAGTGTCAACTCTGCGGCAGCAAGGGGCACTTGGCATCTCGCTGCCATCGCCGCTTCAAACGCGACTTTCTTGGCATTGGGAACAACGGGAAAGGCAATGAGAAACAAGTTGCTCTCGCTACACAGGAGCCTGGTTTACTCCCTCTTATTCTGTGGATCCGTCCTGGTACATGGACACCGGTGCCACAGATCATCTGACGAGTTAGCTCGACAAGCTGGCTACTCGCCAGCCCTACACTGGTCATGACCAGGTCCGTACTGCCAGTGGATCAGGTATGGCCATCTCACATGTTGGTCAGGCATCTCTTCTTTCACGTACCACTAAAACCTTGCGTCTCCTTGATGTTCTTCGTGTTCCTTCAGTCACACGTAGTTTGCTCTCGGTTCCTAAATTAACTCGTGACAACAATGTGTTTGTTGAGTTTCACCCTTTCCATTTTTTTGTTAAGGACCGGGACACGAGGGATGTTCTTCTTAGTGGTCGAGCTCGCCATGGCCTATATGCTCTTGATGTGCCGCCTGTTTCTGAAGTTTTTAGTGGTGTTCGGGTGTCATCGTCACGGTGGCATTCTCGCCTCGGTCATGCTGCCCCTCCCATTGTGCGACATTTGCTTCATCGCCATAGTCTTCCTGTTGAGTCCAGCAATAAGGAGTTTCTAGTGTGTGATGCCCGTCAACAAGGCAAGAGTCATCAGCTACCTTTCTTTGTCTCGAGTCGTGTTGTCAAGGCTACTCTTGAACTTGTGTTTTCGGATGTGTGGGGCTATGCCCAAACATCTGTTAGTGTTCACAACTATTATGTCAGTTTCATTGATGCTTTTAGTTGCTTTACTTGGATTTATCTCATTAAGCGCAAATCTGATGTGTTTCATGTTTTTATGCAATTTCAAGCCCATGTTGAGAGGTTGCTTAAGTGCAAAATTATCCATGTTCAGTCTGATTGGGGGGGGGCGAATATCGCAACCTTAATACCTCTTCATGAAACTTGGCATCTCGCATCATGTGTCTTGTCCTCATACACATCAGCAGAATGGTGCAGCTGAGCACAAGCACCGTCACATAGTTGAAACTGGCTTAACACTGCTCGCACATGCCTCTGTTCCATTCCGGTTCTGGAGTGATGCTTTTGTTACTGCTTGTTTTTTGATCAACAGGCTACCCACACGACTCCTTCACATGAAATCTCCCCTAGAGGCTTTACTTCATGAGACTACAGATTACTCTCTTCTCAAAGTGTTTGGTTGTGCATGCTGGCCACATCTTTGGCCGTACAATAAGCATAAACTCGAGTATCGATCTAAGAAGTGTGTGTTTCTCGGATACAATCCTCTTCACAAAGGTTATAAGTGTCTCCACATTCTGACAAATCGTGTTTACATTTCTCGTGATGTTGTATTCGATGAGACTGTTTTTCCTTTTTCCACACTCTCACCTTCCACTGATACTACCGCTACCGAGATGCACTCCTTTCCAGTTTTGCCTGACCAATTTGTAGATGCTGCATATTCTCCTCTTTTGTTGCCTAACCATGGTGCAGGAACTGGACGGGGTGCTCGCCTTGAGCTTCTTCATGACGACATGGTTGCTACGGCGCCAACTGCAGTTGTGACGCCGGATGGGTCACTCGACGGAGCACTTGACGGGGCGCTTGACGGGACGCCCCATGCACATCGATCAGGTGGTGCGGCCACCTCACCTAGCTCAGCTGCTAGCCCCGCCACTCCAGTTCGGCAACCCGAGCTGGCTGCCACTGCAGTTCGGCCGCTCGAGCCGGCAACCTCCACGACCTCTGCCCCGCGTGGGCCGTCCTCGCCTGGTCCGCCTTCACCGGCCACTCCGGGCCCAGCATCGCTGCGCCCGTCTTCGCGGGTCTCTTCGGAGCATGTAGAGCCTGTGGAATCTCCTTCGGCAGAATCTGTGGACTCGCCTGCTGCAGTGGCTTCTCCAACACCTCCATCGCCTGTCGTATTGCGCCCTCATACACACAGTAAGAGTGGCATTGTTAAGCCTCTCCAGCGCACGGATGGTATGGTCGCATGGCTTGAGGCCTGTGTTGCTCGTGCTGAGGCCGATCCTATGGTGGAACCGCGGCATTTCCAGGCAGCGCTTGGCATTCCACACTGGCGCGCTGCTATGGAACAGGAGATCCATGCCCTTCGGAAGAATAGTACTTGGCGCCTGGTTCCTCCTCCTTCCAGTGTCAATGTTATTGATTCCAAATGGGTGTTCAAGGTGAAGAAACATGCTGACGGGTCCACTGAGAGGTACAAGGCACGACTGGTGGCCAAAGGTTTTAAACAAAGGTATGGCCTTGATTATGAAGATATGTTTAGTCCTGTTATCAAGCCCACGACTATTCATGTTCTTCTTTCGCTGGTTGTTACTCAAGGATGGTCGCTTCGTCAGCTCTATGTCCAGAATGCCTTCCTTCATGGAGTTCTCGAAGAAGAGGTATACATGCGTCAGCCCCCAGGTTTTGTTGACCCTGCTTGGCCACATCATTTGTGTCGCCTCGACAAGGCTCTTTATGGTCTGAAGCAGGCTCCTCATGTGTGGCATGCACGTCTTGGTGCTGCTCTTCGTGCACATGGATTTGTACCGTCTACAGCAGACACGTCTCTGTTCATTCTTCAGCGACCTGAGGTGACTATGTACATTCTGGTCTATGTTGATGACATCATACTTGTCAGTTCGTCAGTCACTGCTGCAGATCGGCTTGTGGCTTCTCTAGGGGTTGTTTTTGCTGTTAAGGATCTTGGGAGACTGCACTATTTTTTGGGTTTGGAGGTTCTTCATTCTGACAGTGGCTTGACTCTCACTCAGTAGAAGTACTCTCAGGATCTGTTGCGATGTGCAGGTATGATGCAGTGTAAACCTGCTACGACTCCTATGTCCTCAACAGACGAATTATCAGCTTTTGATGGGGACTTGCTCTCTTCCGAGGATGCCACTGAGTACCGCAACATCGTTGGTGGACTGCAATACTTTCTCGTCACTCGGCCAGATATTTCATTTGAAGTTAACCGTGTGTGTCAGTACCTTCATGCACCGCGTGATCCTCATTGGACGGCGGTTAAGCGCATTCTGCGCTATGTTCGACACACCGCTTCGTATGGTCTCCATTGGCAGCCCGCGGCTTCTGGTTTGATCTCAGCCTTCTCTGATGCTGATTGGGCTGGTATTCCCGATGATAGGTGATCCACGGGGTGACATGCTGTGTTTCTTGGTCCTAACTTGATCACCTGGCAAGCTCGAAAGCAAGCTACCGTTTCTCGGAGTAGCACTGAAGCTGAGTACAAAGCAGTTGCTAATGCCACAGCTGAGATCATATGGGTTCAGTCATTGCTTCGAGAGTTGAAGGTCTCTCAAGCCCAGCCGCCTGTTCTTTGGTGTGATAACATCGGTGCTACATACCTTTCATCCAATCCGGTATTTCATGCCCGAACGAAACACATCGAAGTTGACTATCATTTTGTGAGAGAACGTGTTGCACAGAAGCTACTTCAGATCA
>NW_021237718.1:0-3388 GCF_002162155.2 Triticum dicoccoides | reverse complement strand
CCTCCCCCCTTTGGTCCCGGTTCTTACACGAATCGGGACAGATGGGCATCCACGTGGCTGCTGCGGGCAGCCCAGGCAGGGGGGCCTTTGGTCCCGGTTGGTGACATAAACCGGGACAAAAAGGCTTCCATGCGTCAGCGTTTCAGGTGCTGGGGGTTTTTTTGGAAGGGGGGGGGGTTTAGGGGGTTTTGGGGGGTTAATTTAGGTGTTTCATATATTGTGTTAGCTAGCTAATTAATAGAGAGAAGTGTCCTCTCTTAGCTCCGATCTTGGTCGACGCTACGTACTATACGTATAGAGAGGACTAGACAAGCTAGCTAGTAAGAAAATGAAGGAAACAGAAGATCGTCATGAACATATGCATATAAAGAGAAGTGATATCGACCACCTCTTCTTCTCTGAGAGATTAGTCGAACAACAAGTTCTCGTATATTTATCCGACGCTATGTACTGGCTACATATATACGATATAATTATCTCTTAATTGCAATATAATCTTCTAATTCCAAATGAACTCAGCGTCCACATGGTATTCTCCGTCTTTAGCGATCACGTGGTCAAGAAAGAATGCCGCCAATTCCTCTTGAATTCCTCACATACGATCTGGTGGTAGGAGTTCATCCCGCATAAGAAATATCTAATTTGAAGAAGAGGGTCAATACATATATATGAATAAATGAAACTGAACACAAATCATGGTAATAAAATAAAATTGTGAATATTATTATTTACGCACTTCATATTGTTTCTCAGAGTAGCCCCGCTCACAGGTCGTGTGGCGGATGGACTCACAAATGTAGTATCCATAGTAATCATTCCCTTGTTCCTGCCACAACCAGTTTAAAAGAAACAGAGGTCAATCAAACTGATAATTAGCAAGCATGCTAAATGGTATTGATGAAACTAGCGCTTGAATCACTAGGAGATGTGTGGAACATGCTACTATAGTACTTACTTTTGGGTGTCTAAATTGCAGCTTCTTCGGGTGTCCCGAAGTTTTTGAGGTGAATTTTTTCCAAACCCTGCCAGCAGACAAAGAAAATAATTACTTGATATCAGGAAATGAACAAAGTGGCCGATATAGTGCGATAATGATCGATTTAACTTACTTCTCTAGCATTTCAGTCATGTACGCATACTCCGTGGGATCTTTTCGTCTCGAGTCTAAGACGGTTACTAGTCCCTGCTCAAGCTTAATCTCTAGGAGAATATAATGGAACCTGCGTACGCATGCATAACTCATCAATTACATTACTACTATAATTACCTCGACTAATAAGGGAAACCGAATATGTAGAAGACAGTAACACTCACTTGAAATATCTTCTTTCTGCATATCGGAGACATAAGACGTCGGCAACTCAGGGTCTTCCTTCTTTGGCTTTAACGATTGCTGGATACTGATCGGGATCTTGTCCCTAACAAGAACCCCGCCCTGAGCATGAAATGCACCCCTTGTCCGGATGGGTTCAATCGGCATGCCATCGCGCGCGATTGCTGTGATCTCAAACCTTTCATCCGAGTGCAACATTTTCTTCGGGCCTCGTTTCTTTACCGAAGTTGAGCTCGATATGGAGGGCTAGAGAAAAAAGAAGAAAGACGAGAGTTAATTAATATGCGTACATATGAAAAAAATGAACGCAGCAATTAACTAGTCAGCACAGGCTTAACTAATATATATATACCTGGCCGGACTCGGTTCGGTCATCGGAGCAGTCAGCACGGTCTCCTTCTTGTACCTCCATTGGGTCATCGGAGCCATCATGAACATAACCCTCTTCTTGTACCGACATTAATGGGCCGGATCCATCATGAACATAGCCCTCTTCTTCACCCAGTCCTTCCTGACCATCGGTGTCGTTGTGAAATGACGCAACGACATCACTTCCTTGTGCGATTATGTCCCCCAACATCGCTTCTGTTGCTTCGTCTCGGGAGTGCTCCATAGTTTCTGCAAATATTTACAACATGTCAATTATTATTCAAACATGGTACAGATGGATATATATTAGTGGCAAACATAGAACTAGCTAGCTAATCACAATAAGGAATCATGTTAGTGGCCTCGACGCTGCTTCTCTAGGGTTTGGGGTGGCCTAGACAATGCTTCAAGGGTTTGGGGTGGCCTCGACACAACGCTTCAAGGGCTTGGGGTGGCCTCGACGACAACGCTCTTTTAACTTGGTAGATTTGGGTGGCCTTGAGAGAGTTTGTCGGGTAGGGGCGCGGCGGGAGGGGGTAGGAGACCAACATTGTTTTTTCTCTAGGGTTTGGGTGTCCTCGAGCGTTTTTGTCGAGCGAGAGGGCCGAGCGGGGTGCTGCCGTGGTATAAGTTATCACGGTCGAGAGGGGGTATATATATCGACCGCCCCTCATGTCGAAGTTATCCGGGAGGGGGTTATATCGACAACGACGCGACATACATATACATGGGAAAATAATGTTATCGGGGAGGGGGTATATCGGTACCCCCCCCCCTCGTGTTGAAGTTCTCGGGAGGGGGTATATCGACAACGACATACCCGATAAAAAATAAGAAGACAAAAGAAGAAATAAAAAGAGGAGAAGAAGAAAGGAATAGAATAGAATCAATCGAAGAAAAAAAAGAAGAAAAAAAGGAGAAGAAAAAGGAGAAGAAGAAAGGAATAGAGGAGAAAGAAGAAAAAAATAGAATATCTTTTTTTTCTTTCTCTTCTATTCCTTTCTTCTTCTCCTCTTCTTTTTCTTCTTTTTCCACTTCTTATTTATTTCTCCTCTTCTTCATCTCCTCTTCTTCTCCTTTCTTCCTCTTCTTATTTTCCTTTTTCCTCTCCTTCTTTTTCTTCTTCTTCCTTATCTTCCTAGCTAGATCTATAATACTTATCTAAAAATGTAACTTTTGCATATATAAAACTTTTTCTTCTTCTTCCTTATTCCTTCTCTTCCTTCTTTTCCTAAATATATAAAACTTTTCTAAAAATGAAACTAACCTAAAATGTAGTAATCCGAGAACATATATAGATAAAACTAACCTAAAATGTACCCAAATGTACTAAAAATCTAACTTTTATATGCACAGAGAACATACATACATATATACATTTTTATAAAAAGGCAAAAACAAATCAACATATATATGAACAAAAAATCTAAAAAAAGGATATATAATCAGATATACACACATACATATACTCACACATATACATATAATCTGGAGAAAACATCATATATATGTGAAAAAACAGAGGAGCGGACAGGGGGCGGCGCCGGCCGGCCTGACCAAGGAGAGGTGCGGCGTGGTTGGGGCAGGGGTAGAGGCACGACGCCGGCGTCGGTGTACAGGGTGGCGATGGCGGCATGGTCGGGGCAGGGGCGACAGCGGCGTGGTCGGGGCAGGGGCGATGGCATC
>NW_021237717.1:0-3321 GCF_002162155.2 Triticum dicoccoides | reverse complement strand
CCCGGGGTTCAGTTCAGACTTCAGAGTTCCCACCTCGCGGACATAATCAAAATATTCGCGCCAATACACACATGAACATTCCAGCGTCCGGCCGGCCTTGCCGACATGGCCGAAAGCTAGCTGGCCAGCTGGAGATCGCTCCTCCGGCGCGGCGCCACCGACGTAGTTGACCACCGGTGCTCGCTGCTTCAGTATGCGCGCCGCGGGGCCTCGTTATTCGGCGCGGCACCTAACCTGTGTACGCCTCCCCTTGTAGCAAAACCAACGAACCACGCGAACCAGGTGATTAAACTAGGGTTTCATAGTTGTCGCCTCACCAATCTCCACGCCCGCGCGTACTTCCCCAACCTCGACCTCGATCACCAGCACCCATGCATTGCATGTACACGCGTCGGTGCACTGCCTAAGCAGCATGGTTTCCACGCCAATTAATCGACCTGGCACTGAATTGATCTCATAGGTTAAGCGCTCAAGGTCCAACTTAATGGCTAGCTTGCCCTCTGTGGTGAATACGTACGTGTTTTGACGAATCACGAACCCTAGACGGCACCTCAGCTGCAGGCTATATATAGTGAAGGCATCCCGTGTCTTTGCATCCCTCACAGAGTTAATTAGCTACCCCTAGCTGCCTCCAGTTAACCATTAATTAGCAAGCAAGGTTACTAGTTAAGTATACCTAGCTGCTAGCTAATTACTTAGCCATCATTCGATCATGAAGCAATCGAAGGCCGTTGTTGCTGCGCTAGCTCTCGGCGTCGTGGTCACCGCGGCGGTGCTGCTGCCCGGAGCGACAGTGGCGGCGGTCGCGACGCGGCCGACCAAGTACACGTACCAGGAGGACGCGAGCAGCGACTTCATAAGGAGCGTGGGCACGTTCTCGGTAACCGTGTACAAGCTCTCCCACGGGCTCACCATGTACTACGCGAGCACGTCACAGTGCTGGTCCGGGGCGTCCGGGGAGGGCTACGAGTACTGGATGGTGCTCACGGCAAAGAACGGCGCAGGGGTCTACAGCAGGTATGTGTCCATCGTCTGGGGCATCCCGGGGTCCGAGTCCAGGACGTGGAAGCTACTCAGCTTCAGCAGCACCGACTGAAACAATGAAGCTATGGCTGCGTATGGCGCGGTTGAGAGTGAGAGACTATGGCGACATTTGATGCTTGTTTAGCTTACTTGATCTTTGAGTGTGATAGGTTTCACTGTCTCCTGGTGTTGACTGTTGAGTCGTTGCGGCTTTGGTGTTTCCATGTTATGATGATGATGTACTTCTATTATTTTGAAATTAATAAATGTCTACTTGTTTAGCAATGCTGGCCATTTTTATTATTCTTGACGAATGGCGAATGGAACACACTTGCTTACCATGGACGGGTAAAAACCTCATCTCTGACGGTTTGCCTCTCCTTCTGATGGCTTTTGTAAATGACATCAGAGATTATCACTTGTAGATGGTCTACATTTAGTGACAATAACCTTCTATGAGAGGTGTCCATGCAATGTCCATCTATGATCAGTCCTACCACATACAAAGTTTTTGTTGAGATTATTGTTGAGCGCAACATGAAAGTAGAGGTAAAAAGTAGACACAGAGACACAAGATGTAGGGGTAGAGCTCTTCTCTTTATTATTTAGTTCTGTATAGAGAATAAACAGCTACAATTCTGATGTAAGTCGTCGAACTGATGATTACTGAATAATTCCAATGGCTAGAAACTTCATTTTAAACATCTCCAGGAGACCTGGCTTGTAAGAGCATCTCCGGCCGTTCGGCCCCCAGGGCGCCGAAAAAAAGCGGCCTGGGGGCGAACCGGCGCTAGATCGGTCCCTGGAGTTCGTTTCTCCCCACCCACGCCCCCAGGTGCCGCCCCCCAAGACGCCCCATATTCGAACTCCACCGTTCCCGCTCAAAAAAACCACAAACCGGCGATCATCACAATAGTTCGGCGATTCCGCGCCACAGTTCGGTGATCAAATGAAAGGACACGCAGTAGTTCGCGTACAAAAAAGGAAGGACGCGGAAGGAGTACATCAAACGTCGACCTCAACCTCCAGCGTCGTTGTCAGCCTACGCGGGCTGGGAGGAGTCGGCGCGGCTTCCGGGCTGGTTGGCGCGGCGGAGGCATCGTCGGTGGGCTTGGGCGTCGCGGAAGCATCACCCTTGGTCGGGCCGGGTGGCGTCGGCGGCGGCGGTGTTAGGCGTCGCCGGTATCTGGTTCAGGATGAGGCCTCGCTCCGCCAAGAACCACGCCTTGAGCTTCTCGTCGCCGCTCTAGAGCATGTCCGTGCCGCCCATCAAGAAGGCAAGGTCGTTGTTCCTCTTCTTGGCGTCTTGAGCTTTGAGTTTCGCGGCGGCGCTGGTCTGGAGCAAGTCGAGTTTGACGGCGTTGTTCGTCATCAAAACAGCCCACCTCGCCTCAGTTTTCTCTTCTCGCTGGGCGGCCCTGGTCTTGGCATCGGCGAGGCAGTGCTCGATGGACTCTTGCACGCGCGCGGCAGCCGACTCGGCGTGCTTCGCCTTCTTAGCACCTTTGTTGTTGTCTGGGCGCCCGTCAGCCGCACCCGCGGTTGGTGCTTCCGACTTGTACGTCTCTTTGGCCTTGGCGAGGGTGCGTTGGACGGCCGCCCATTTCTCGCACTTGTCGATCCGCTTGAAGACGTGGAGGTACTTGAACTCTACGTCGCTGTTTTCATCGCGGAACATGGCGAACATGCGTAGCAGCTGCGTCGAGGAAAAGAACATCAGTCGGCGCTATGCACGCACACGGCGAAAGGCAACAGTAGGACGGCGTGCTATACCTGATCCTCGACGCTGGTGCCGCTCTCCGGGCGAGCCGCGACCTCCTCGACGATCCGATGCCATTTGTTGCACGCCGTTTGGATGAGCCCCCAATGGTTCGCCATTGCCTTGGACCCGCGCTTCATGTGCACGCCTTTGAAGCAGGGTTCGACGAGCTTGCACTCGTCGAACTCGGCCTTGATGCGCGCCTAATACGTCTCGATGCTCTGGTTCGTGCCGGTGACCGGGTCGAGGCAGATGACCTACCATGCTTCGGCGAGGCACTCCTCTTCCTTGGACGCCCACTTGATGCGCGGTTCGCCGGGCTTGGCCGCCTTCTTCTTCTTCTTTTTGCCTTTCCTCGTCTGCGCCGGCTCCTCCTCCTCCTCTTCTTCCTTGTCCTTTGGCTCTTCCTCGCAGTAGTCAAGCTCGCCGTCCATGTCACCGAGGTCAATCTAGGTGTCTTGGGTAGTGAACCCGGGGGAAGCGGCGGTGGCAGCCGAGCCAGCTACGATGATGTCTTCCATGTCGGCCTCCGTCGCGTC
>NW_021237716.1:0-1508 GCF_002162155.2 Triticum dicoccoides | reverse complement strand
CCCCCCCTTGATCACCAGATATCGCCTATTCTCCTCTATACTGCTTGCATTAGAGTAGTGTAGCATGTTACTGCTTTCGTTAATCCTATTCTGATGCATAGCCTGACATTGTCGCTACATCTGTTGATACCTTACCTGCAATCCTAAATGCTTAGTATAGGGTGCTAGTTTATCATCATTGGCCCTACATTCTTGTCAGTCTGCCTTGCTATACTATCGGGCCGTGATCACTTCGGGAGATGATCACGGGTATATACTATACATACATACATACTATACAGATGGTGATTAAAGTCGGGTCAGCTCATTGAGTACCCGCAAGTGATTCTGACGAGGGGGCTGAAAGGACAGGTGGCTCCATCCCGGTAGAGGTGGGCCTGGGTTCCCGACGGCCCTCGACTGTTACTTTGTGGCGGAGCAACAGGGCAGGTTGAGACCACCTAGGAGACAGGTGGGCCTGGCCCTGTTCGGCGTTCGCGGATACTTAACACGCTTAATGAGATCTTGGTATTTGATCTGAGTCGGCTACGAGCCTATACGCACTAACCATCTACGCGGGAGTAGTTATGGGTATCCCGACGTCGTGGTATCAGCCGAAGCACTTCAGACGTCAGCGACGGAGCGGCGCGCGCCGGATTGGAACGTAAGCCTGCTCTTGTATTAAGGGGGCTAGTTCTGCTTCTGGCCGCCCACGCAACATGCAGGTGTGCTATGGGCGATGGGCCCAGACCCCTGTGCGCTTAGGTTTAGACCGGCGTGCTGGCCTCTCTGTTGTGCCTAGGTGGGGCTGCGACGTGTTGATCTTCCGCGGCCGGGCATGACCCAGGAAAGTGTGTCTGGCCAAATGGGATCGAGCGTGTTGGGTTATGTGGTGCACCCCTGCAGGGAAGTTAATCTATTCGAATAGCCGTGATCTTCGGTAACAGGACGACTTGGAGTTGTACCTTGACCTTATGACAACTAGAACCGGATACTAAATAAAACACACCCTTCCAAGTGCCAGATAAAACCGGTGGTCGCTCTACCTCAGGGATATGAGGAGGGGATCGCCGGGTAGGATTATGCTATGCGATGCGACTGGAGATGCGCTTGGAGATGCTACCTGGATATGCTACTTGGAGATGCTACTTGGAGGACTTCAATCTACTCTCTTCTACATGCTGCAAGACGGAGGCTGCCAGAAGCGTAGTCTTCGATAGGACTAGCTATCCCCCTTTTATTCTGGCATTCTGCAGTTCAGTCCACCGATATGGCCTCCTTACACATATACCCATGCATATGTAGTGTAGTTCCTTGCTTGCGAGTACTTTGGATGAGTACTCACGGTTGCTTTCTCCCCCCCTTTTCCCCCTTTCCTTTCTTTCTGGTTGTCGCAACCAGATGCTGGAGTCCAGGAGCCAGACGCCACCGTCGACGACGACCCCTACTACACCGGAGGTGCCTACTACTACGTGCTGCCCGCTGACGACGACCTGGAGTAGTTTAGGAGGATCCCAGGCAGGAGGCCT
>NW_021237715.1:0-497 GCF_002162155.2 Triticum dicoccoides | reverse complement strand
GTACTTTAACAACAATGTGTAAACATCTCAGGACAGGATGGACTATCATGTTTAGCCTTCTCTTCTCCATGTATTCCACTGCTCGCCATCCTTATGGTATCCTCTAACGGTGATCATCGCTGCACGCATTTTACAATCGACACCCATGAGAGAAACATGGTACAAAGTTTTAAAATAGGGTAATGTAGACGAATGCTCATGAAATGGGTTAACTGGTTCCGCGAATGTACAAATTGGAGGTAAAAAGTGAAGCTCAATCTGAATTTACAGATAACATGTTGGGTACTATCATGCTCGTGTGTTCTCTTCTTTGTTTCTACTTCTCTGTGAGGATTATTTTTCTAAAATCAAATTTGCATGTGCAATGAGCATTTTTACGGTACCGTTAAAAACATATGAAACCTCCATTTGTTAGATTGTGATGGCCGAAGATTAGACGTATATATATAGGATTGCCACCTCTAAAATCTGCGGGGTACATTTTGAAGTCGTAATCA
>NW_021237714.1:0-1127 GCF_002162155.2 Triticum dicoccoides | reverse complement strand
TGATTAGACAAGAGAGTATTATGATGATCTTGAAGAGCATCAAACTTGGACTGAAGTCTCTGAAGACTCTCAGCCAATGCTTTTGACTGATCCATTTCTTCACCCAACATATCATCACTCTTATTAAGCATGTACTGAACTTTTTCCAAAGCTCTTTGTTGTTTAGTGGCAAGGGAAGCAAGTTTAACATAGCTGGGGCCAAATTCATCACCTGATTCATCATCACTAGATTCGGAAAGGTAGCATTCAGTTACCTTGGCACCCTCTGCCACGAGGCATGGTGAAGAGGATGACGATTCGGGTGCGAAAGTCATCTCTTTGAGAGAATGCTTGTAATCATCAAACCAAGGATCATGTCGAGTACGATGACCTTCATAGACCTCAGAAAGCCGGTCCTAGATTAGCTTCGCATGATTCATGTGCATGACATTCCTGGACTGATTTCGAGACAGACAGGAGCAGATGACATCCTTCGCCGTGAGGTTCAGTAGAGTGTACTTGCGAATATCATGAGCCTCCGCCATCTTGCATAGATAGGTAAGACCAATCTCAGTGACGGTCCACAGTTCACTGTCCATAGCCATGAGTCGCTTCTTCATCATGGCCTTCCACCGAGGATACTCATGACCGTCAAAGATGGGGCAGGATACGTTCCTCAATCCTGTAGTCGACATAACTAAAACTCCAGGCGGTTAAACCAAAATCACACAGAACAAGGGAGTATCTTGCTCTGATACCAATTGAAAGTGCGTTATATCGACTAGAGGGGGGTGAATAGGCGATTTTTATGAATTCTTCACTGAGGAATTTGCTGGTGAGGAAATTCCTAAATGAAGAACTACTTGCAGCGGAATAAGTACTCAGAAAGGAACATAACAGAACACAAGCATAGTCATCATGATGAAATGAAGACAAGCACAGAGTACAGAAAGCGTAAACACAGGATAACACAAGGAAGAAGACGGACAGACTGAAGAAATAGAACTGAGGAAATTGAGAAAGTCTTCAGTCAATGTCTTCAAATAGATATGAACAGGCACACAACAACATACATGAGGAAATGAAAGAGTTGAGGAGATAGAACCAGTTAGCTCAGTGAAGACAATGATTTGCTAGACCAGTTCCAA
>NW_021237713.1:0-616 GCF_002162155.2 Triticum dicoccoides | reverse complement strand
GCAGATGCAGCTAAGAGAGATAATCGAGGGGAAGGGGAAGGGGGGGGGGGAGGCGCTGGCTCGGGGGGTTGGCGAAACGGAGGAACGAGGAAGAAGATGACGAGACAGAACATGGTGGAAGCATCCATGGCGTGGGAAGATGAAAAGGAAAAGAAAGCAAAGGAATGAGGGGGGATGAGTGGAGGAGAACGAACAGAGGCGTGAAAACGGGAAGAGATAAGAGATCGGAAAGCGATATCTGGCCCCACCATGCATAACGCCCGCGTGCGTCCGGTCCAATGTTTCGGCCGGCGCACCGGGTGAAAATGTTTCCCATAAAAAAAGGTATCCTATTTTTACAGTGCGATGTACTTACTGAATATCCAATCTACGAACCCACCCTCAATGCTGACTAGATGCCTTGCCTCGCACGCACGTAAAAAACCAACACGAAACGTGGCAAACGAAGGAAACTGCAGTCAAACCTAAGAAGCCACTTTGACTGCGGTAACGTTTCGCACCTTCTTTCTATCAAAGCGGCAACCGACGTTGATAGAAAGAACGAACGTGCAAAACGTTGAGCGAAATGCACACAATATCTTTACCACTGTAAGTACTACTATGTCAGAAGAAAAAA
>NW_021237712.1:0-407 GCF_002162155.2 Triticum dicoccoides | reverse complement strand
AGATTGTTCTTCACCAACACCGTCACCATGCCGTCGTGCTGCCGGAACTCATCTACTACTTCGCCCCTCTTGCTGGATCGAGAAGGCGAGGACGTCACCGAGCCGAACGTGTGCAGAACTCAGAGGTGTCGTGCTTTCAGTACTTGGATCGGTCGGACGTGAAGACGTACGACTACATCAACCGCGTTGATATAATGCTTCTGCGAACGGTCTAAGAGGGTACATAGACAACACTCTCCCCTCTTGTTGCTATGCATCACCATGATCTTGCGTGTGCGTAGGAATTTTTTTGAAATTACTACGTTCCCCAACACGTGCGTGGTCCTTACTCACTCCTATGGACTCCAGGGAACATTTGGTTATTGGGTGCAACCAATGGGAGATGGTGGCTCGGGTTATATTCAACC
>NW_021237711.1:0-1910 GCF_002162155.2 Triticum dicoccoides | reverse complement strand
GAAAAGGACTTCTGGGTTGCTTATATCAGTTCATAGACAAGTGAAAGTGGATACCCTAAAATACGCAAGATAAGCGTGAGTGCTATGGATGGCGTTCTCGTAGGGAGACGGGAGCGAATCCATAGTGGTGTATTGATATGGTGAATATGTGGACTCGTGTGCGCCACCTCAAAAGAGTTACTTGCAGTCGTAGTTCAGGTTAGCCATCGAGTCAAAGCTGGCTTGCTGCAGTTAAACCCCACCATCCCTTTGTTGATAATGATGCATATGTAGTTAGTTCTGATGTAAGTCTTGCTGGGTACATTTGTACTCACGTTTGCCTATTTTATGTTTTTGCAGAGAGACTTCAGTCTCACTAGTAGTTCCACGTGGACTTCGACGTTTAGCTTGTTACCTCAGCTACGATCTTGTGCCTCGGCAGGATCTGGTAGATAGTCAGGCTTCTCAGCCTTTTTCATTTATAGATGTCTGTACTCAGACATGATAGCTTCCGCTTGTGCTTTGATTTGTATGCTCTGATTGTTGGGTCATGAGACCCATGTTTGTAATATCTCGCTCCTCGGAGTCTATTGATAAATTACTTGAGTCGTAGAGTCATGTTGTGATGCCATGTATTGTGTGTATGTTATTGAAATGCTTGGTATGTGTGGGATCTGACCATCTAGTTGTTTATCTTTAGTAGCCTCTCTTACGGGGAAATGTCTCCTAGTGTTTCCACCGAGCCATGGTAGCTTGCTACTGCTCCGGAACACTTAGGCTGGCCGGCATGTGTCCTTCTTCGTTCCTGTGTCTGTCCCTTCGGGGAAATGTCACGCGATGAATACCGGAGTCCTGTTAGCCCGCTACAGCCCGGTTCACCGGAGTCCTGCTAGCCCAGTGCTACAGCCTGGATTCACTCGCTGATGACCGACACGTTCGATGCTGGGTCATGGATGCCTGTCCCTGTAAGTCTGTGCCACTTTGGGTTTACGACTAGCCATGTCAGCCCGGGCTCCTTATCATATGGATGCTAGCGACACTGTCATATACGTGTGCCAAAAGGCGCAAACGGTCCCGGGCAAAGGTAAGGCGACACCCGTGGGAATACCGCGCGTGAGGCCGCAAAGTGATATGAGGTGTTACATGCTAGATCGATGTGGCATTGAGTCGGGGTCCTGACAGCGTTGGTATCAGAGCTTGACTGCCTGTAGGATTACCAAGCCAAACTGGTCGAAGTTGAGTCTAGGAATTCTTTAGTTATATAAGGGAATTGATTGTGGGATGGAACGTAAGGCTCTTTTTACTCCTTATACCTTATGCCCCTCTGATCTGAGTCATCTTATCTTTCCTACGGGGTTAAGGAACTAGGTCTTCTCATCTTTCTATCAGGATCACGTATTACTAATCCGTAGACTTATAAGATTGTTGATTCAAGTCTCAGCTTAGTTCCTACTATTTCTGTATGTTAACTGTTGATCTCCAAACCTTGATATTGTGCTTCTGAGTGGTTATGCCACCATTTTGTGATTGTCTCAAATCTTTTTGAGCATTTACAGCCGTTATGCTGTCCGAGTCATCCCAGGTCTCTAAACAGTCTGATGCATTTGCAAATCCTTTCCTTCCGTCTCCGATGTCCCTTTTGGTCGGAATAAGCACACTAATCGGTAGGTTGAGGTACTTTGTTACCTCGGCGTAGATGTTGGAGCTATTATTATGACCTTAGGTGTTTAGGAAGTCACCTAGCAATTTAGCAATGCTTTTGTATCCCCAGTGTGATGATTCTGGCCATTATTTTTGAAAGCATCCCGTGATGTTATTAGTTAGTAGGCATTCTATTCCTGGGTTCTTGAACCCGAGATTCACTCTACTTACTTCATGTTGATAGTAATTGCTAGCGCCTTTAGGATATTAGTAACCTTTGCAGTAGTTCT
>NW_021237710.1:0-423 GCF_002162155.2 Triticum dicoccoides | reverse complement strand
CATAAGCCATCTTCTCGGACGAAACTCCGCCGCCACGAGGCGGAACCTTGGCGGAGCCGGTTCTGGTGGGGCTGTTCTGCCAGGGAAACTTCCCTCCAGGAGGGGGGAATCATCGCCATCGTCATCACCAACGCTCCTCTCATCGGGAGAGGGCAATCTCCATCAACATCTTCATTAGCACCATCTCATCTCAAAACCCTAGTTCATCTCTTGTATCCAATTCTTGTCTCCAAGTCCGGGATTGGTGTAGTAGGTTGCTAGTAGTGTTAATTACTCCTTGTAGTTGATGCTAGTTGGTTTAATTGGTGGAAGATCATATGTTCAGATCCTATATGCATATTAATACCCCTCTGATTATGAACATGTTTATGCTTTGTGAGTAGTTACTTTTGTTCCTGAGGACATGGGAGAAGTCTTGCTATT
>NW_021237709.1:0-485 GCF_002162155.2 Triticum dicoccoides | reverse complement strand
TCGTCCTCCACGACGTCAGAGCCCAACGTCAGGACTGGCTTCGGCACGTGGCGGACCTGGTAGTTCGGGCTCACGGGCGCAGGGATAGCGAGCTCGACGTCGATGCGCTCCACCATCGACGCGACGCGTGCTGGATCTGGCCGCAGCGTCATGGTGGTGGAGCGGTACATCCACCACCTTGCACGCTGAACAGGGGAGTCGCTCAGCGTGGCCTCTCGCATTGCCCAGACGAGAAGGAGAGCCGGCGGGACGCCGCAGCCGTAGGGGAAGGCGCGCTTCTTCTCGGCGTCGGTGAGGACTTTGACGAGGCCACGCGCGTGGTTGACCAACATCTCCGTGCTGGGGAACCAGCCGCACACCTCCGCCAACTGGGCGCGCCACCCCTCGTCATTGCCGGCGAGCTTCATCATCGCTCTCTGCTAGCCGAGGCTTTTCTCCATGGAGGCGGCTGCAGCGGTCGCCGGCGGGGGTTTTCTCGATCTACT
>NW_021237708.1:0-1147 GCF_002162155.2 Triticum dicoccoides | reverse complement strand
AGCTGTTTCTTATGCTTGAAGGTAAACCTCCATGTTTGGCAAATATTTCCAATTGTGGCTTTTTCCATTCGACTATCCCC
This sequence comes from Triticum dicoccoides, assembly GCF_002162155.2. Lineage (NCBI taxonomy): Eukaryota > Viridiplantae > Streptophyta > Magnoliopsida > Poales > Poaceae > Triticum > Triticum dicoccoides. The sequence goes on along the minus strand of NW_021237708.1, from coordinate 1,067 downwards.
TTGACTTAGTGATCACTCTTGCAGAATTTTGTCAAAACTTCGAAGAGGAAACCAGCCGACTGGAGCCAAACCTTGACCCCGTCAATTCTCCGGTGAACGACGAAGTTGCCATGGATGTTTTCCGACTGGAGTCTCGTGTTGCAGCTGTCGTGGACTATCTCGCAAGGCTGAAGGTCGCCACATCTCGCATCGACTCGACGCTCTGGCCTGAGGAGACACTTCAGAATGACCTTGAGTCGCTGATGGCCCGCTTGAACACGATCCCTGGTCGAGTGCAGGAGTGGAAGAAGTCCTCGGCTCGGTGTGGTGCAGATGTCGCTCTGTGTCTGGCCCGAGTCCACTGCAAAGATGCACGAGAGGAGAAGCTGGCGGCCCTTCGGGTGGCCAATACCAAGAAGCACGACTTTAGGTCCTTTATGGAGACTTTCCTTGCAGCTGCCACTCGGATTGCCGACGGAATTGACCTTGATGAATTTGTTGCACCTTCCAGCCCTCCACAGGAGGGGTAAAAAACTTCTTCTGGCTCGACTCTTTAAATTTGCCTCGGTATGCCGAGTGGAATTGTAACCGACAAACTTTAACAGGCTTGACGCCTGAGCACTTTCGGTTCCTTTAGATATCGATTCGAACTTGAATTTGGCGCTTGAATATGATTACCTTCGGCTCAAAATGTCTTTTGCAGGTTCAAAGCAAGGTGCCTGTGCTTAGGCGAGCGTTTGGACTGCAGCTAAGCCCCCGAGTGAGAGGGTCGCTCTTCACTCGGTAGGATTTTTGTAACTTAGGCGAGCGCAGGGCTGCAGCTAAGCTCCCGAGTGAGAGGGTTGCTCTTCACTCGGTAAGATTTTTATAACTTAGGCGAGCACGAGGCTGCAGCTAAGCCTCCGAGTGGAAGGCTGGCTTACCACTCGGTAGGATTTTCACAACTTAGGCGAGTGCTTGGACTGCAGCTAAGCCCCCGAGTGGAAGGCTGGCTTACCACTCGGTAGGATTTTGATAAACTTAGGCGAGTCCTTGGACTGCAGCTAAGCCTCCGAGTGAGAGGATCGCTCTTCACTCGGTAGGATTTT
>NW_021237707.1:0-1600 GCF_002162155.2 Triticum dicoccoides | reverse complement strand
TCAAGGGGATATTGTTGGGATCATGGAGAACAAAGATAAGTTGATGCACTGGATGACGTATGATGCTTTGGAAAAAAATATAAAAATCACCACAGTTTGGGGGATGCATGCTATTGGTAAAAGTACTTTAGTTGCCAATGTGTATAACACCGTGAAGCTCAACTTTGATATTTTTGTATGAGTGACTGTTTCAAAGAGTTTAAAGGTTGAGTACTTGTTGATAATTAATGATTGCTGTGGGGATTGGTATCACTGCTGAAGCTACTAACATGCCAGTGAGAAGCCCAGCGGAGACCATCCATAAATACCTCCAAGGTAAAATATATATATGCCACTGAGAAATCTGGTTTCAGGTCTCAACACAAGGGCCCCGCAAAAAAGAAAGGTTTCAAGACAAGTGTAATGGTTTTCCTATTACTATTGCAAGCATTGGTGTCATGTTATCGTGGAAAACTCCATGTTTTGCTGAATGGCAAAAAGTATATGATGTGTTAGAGCTGCACTTGGTAAAGACCTTGATGCCTCCTGTCAAGACTATTTTAAATTTTAACTTAGAGGACCTTCCATATGATTTGAAGAATTGCTTCTTGCACTGTGCGTTATTCCCAGAATAGTATTTGATAGAGAGGATGATGGTATTGAGGCACTGGATTGCTGGAGAATTCATAAAAAAGATAACAAGAAAACATTAGAGGAAGTGACAGAGTGATACTTGAGGGAGTAGATTTGTCTAGATATAGATGTTTACACAAATCATTAGTATTACCTCCGTCACAAATTACTTGTCTTAGATTTGTCTAGATATAGATGTTTACACAAATCTAAGATAAGTAATTCCAGACAGAGGAAGTAGATTTTATTTTAAGAGACAATGGTGGCATACAACAACTACATGTATTTTGGGCATACCAGAATATATCAGTTGTTGCTGATATGCAAGTTAATTGAGGTGTTGAACACTACTTGCATGAAACTTTTATTCTGTGATAAAACTATATTGATTTGATTTGTCCTGCTAAAACTGCAGCTGAAATTCAGTTATTGATTTCATTTGCCATACTAATACAACTAATGGAATTAAGGGCAGCATGAATGCATTTTACGTGCTACCTATAGTTTGGCTAGTCTTAGTATAACAACTACGTAGCTCACTGCCGAAAAACTCCATTGTGAAACTTTCAGTAGCAACTAAGAAGCATTGGTTCAGCCTTAATTCCATTACTTCTGTTGTTCTATGGAACTATGGAAATTCAGAAAAAATCTGTCTTTTAATGGTGCATGCAGCTCGCTTCTGAAGAATTGTACCTGATGCACTCTCCAGAAACCCAAACGAAGGCAGCTCCCTTCTGTCTTTGAGTCGTCGCAGAAGACATAAAATGAGATGGCTGACATGTCCTAGCTAGCTTCTCAATCTGTCTTTCTTTTTTGTTGTGGCTAAGAAACATGTGCCGCTCTTTTTAATTCTGCCGGATTATCCAGGACGTACAAAGCAAAATCATATTGACTCAGAATGCAGCCTACACTCAATGTTGAGCTCCCAAAACATTACAACCACAGTGTGAACAGGGGAAATATTATGAGACCTGATAAATTATTATAG
>NW_021237706.1:0-678 GCF_002162155.2 Triticum dicoccoides | reverse complement strand
TGGCCTATTTCATGGCCTATTACTCACTGTTTTGGGGTCCTAAAGAGATTTCCATGGTTGTCGAACCCCAAGATGTGCTTACGTTTTGGTCGTCAAGAATCGCAGTCTGGGCCGATTTTGGCCCATTTCTTGGACTATTACTCAGTTTTGGGTTCCCGAAGTGATTTCCACGATTGACGAACCCCTGGGTGCATTTACGTGTCGGTCATCAGCACTCACAATTTTGGCCGATTCTGGTCTGTTTCGTGCACTATTACTCACCGTTTTGGGGACCCAGAGCGATTTCCACGATTGACAATCCCCAGGTTGAGTTTACGTGTCCGTCGTCAAAACTCAAAGTTTTGGCCAATTCTGACCCGTTTAGTGAACTATTACTCACCGTTTTGGTGTCCCGAAGTGATTTCCATAGTTGTTGAATCCCAAGGTGCGCTTACGTGTCAGTCATCAACACTCGAAGTTTTGGCCGATTCTGGGCTCTTTCATGGACTATTACTCACTATTTTGGGGTCCCGAAGTGATTTCCATGGTTGTTGGACCCCATGATGTGCTTATGTGTTGCTCTTCAAGACTCTCAGTCTGGGCCGATTCTAGCCCGTTTCATGGACTATTACTCACTGTCTTGTGGTCCCGGAGTGATTTCCACGATTAACGAACTTAACCCCAGGGTGCGTTTATGTG
>NW_021237705.1:0-1780 GCF_002162155.2 Triticum dicoccoides | reverse complement strand
AAAAGTTCATCCATTTTGGAAAAGAAATCATGACTATTGAAAAAGGTTCACCGATTTTGATAAAAAAGTTCATCAAGTTTAAAAATTAGTTCACCGATTTTGAAAAAGGTTCACATATTTAAAGAAAAAAGCATCAATATTGAAAAAAGTTCATTGAATTTGTCACAATGTTCATCGAATATGAAAAAAGTTCATCAATATGAGGAGAATGTTCATGAATTTGAAAAAAAGTTCATCGAATGTGATAAAAGTTCATCTATTTTGGAAAAATGTCTGATTTGAAAAGTTCATCGAACAAAGAAGAAGTACATCTTTTTTTCTGTTTGAACAAATAATAAAAGAACAGAACAAAACCATTCAGAATAAGAAAAGGACGAAAACTTAAAAAAATGAAAAAAGAAATAGAAATAAATGAAAGGACGTTAAGAAAAGGGGGAAGAAACAGAAGCTAAGCAGCTAAAGCTGATGGTGGGGTGGTTAGCTCTTCGCGTTACCGACCGTGGCGACGCAGGATCGAATCCGTTTGAACCCGTTCTTCCGTTTTTTGCTTTACAGCAGGAAAACAGAAGGAATAGATGGGCCGGCCCCAGCATGGACAGGGTGTGTGCGCCCTGTACCATTAACCCTATATCGGGCGCTGAGGGCGCCGAATAGGATTTGGGGCCTTAAGCACCCGAACAGGTAGCTTGCGCCCGCTGCACCACTTGTTGGGCCAGCCCGTGAAAAACAAAAACTCAGCGAACATAAACGCCAGAAAAACGAAAAAAGTCACCTCCAGGATTCGAACTTAGATCACCACATCGTTCTTCAAGCTGAGCTAACCACTAGAACGACTGAAAATTTGTGACTAATAATAACGCTAACTTTATAAGACCAAGAGTGTGCACGATATTTATTAGTCCCTTAGATTTTTTTTAAAACATGAGTTTGAAAATGTTCATCGACTTCCCGAGAAAAGTTCATCATTTTGGAAGAATAGTTCACAAACTTTAAAAAACTCCATCATTTTTTAAGAAAAGTTCACAAATTACAAAAAGTTCATCAACTTTGAAAAAAGTTAATGCCAAACTGAAAAAAGTTCATCCCTTTTGAAAAAAGTTCAACCATTTAAAAAAATAAATCATGAATATTGAAAAAGGTTCATCGATTTTGACAAAAAAGTTCATCAAGTTTGAAAACTAGTTCACCGATTTTTAAAAAGGTTCACATATTTAAAGAAAAACATCAATTTTGAAAAAAGTTCATCGAATTTGAAAAAAGTTTATGCAAAAGTGAGAAAAGTTTATCCTTTTTGAAAAAAGTTCATCCATTTTGGAAAAGAAATCATGACTATTGAAAAAGGTTCACCGATTTTGATAAAAAAGTTCATCAAGTTTAAAAATTAGTTCACCGATTTTGAAAAAGGTTCACATATTTAAAGAAAAAAGCATCAATATTGAAAAAAGTTCATTGAATTTGTCACAATGTTCATCGAATATGAAAAAAGTTCATCAATATGAGGAGAATGTTCATGAATTTGAAAAAAAGTTCATCGAATGTGATAAAAGTTCATCTATTTTGGAAAAATGTCTGATTTGAAAAGTTCATCGAACAAAGAAGAAGTACATCTTTTTTTCTGTTTGAACAAATAATAAAAGAACAGAACAAAACCATTCAGAATAAGAAAAGGACGAAAACTTAAAAAAATGAAAAAAGAAATAGAAATAAATGAAAGGACGTTAAGAAAAGGGGGAAGAAACAGAAGCTAAGCAGCTAAAGCTGATGGTGGGGTGGTTAGCTC
>NW_021237704.1:0-1239 GCF_002162155.2 Triticum dicoccoides | reverse complement strand
TGAGTGTTGCTGCTGTAAATACATGTGATTTATCTCATGACCCTGGGCAGAAAATTAGCAATTTCAGTTTCATTGAAGTTCAGAAATTGGAAAACTTGAAAGTATGGAATGTTATACCACTTGAGTATTGTGTGGGTCTTGGGTCTGTGGCATCAGGGTGGTGTGACCAACTGATGGTTGTGTTGTAGCATTTATAATAGATGTAGCCTTCGGTTCAAGAAGTAAGCCTTGATTTTGTCCTGTCATCAAACTATAGTTAGAGGCTTCAATATTCTCTGTCAAAGAGGGATTCGGAGCCATGTTTTGCTGTTGTAGATAGGTGTACATGTGGTTTGTCCGATAATCTTGTGCACAAAGTAGCAAAGTTCAGTTTCAATGAAGTTTACAAAATTGGAAAAGTAGAAAGGGTGGAATGTTATACCAGTAGAGTATTTTGTTGTTCTTGTCTTTGTGGTGGCATTGACATGGTTTTACCAATTGATGGCTGCATTGTACCATTTAGGATAGATGTTGACTTTGGTTGAAGAAAGAAGCTTTGATTTTCCCGAATGGTCTCGTGCAGGGAGGGATTCAGAGTAGAGTTCTGCTGCTGTAAATAGGCGTACATGTGGTTTGTGGGATGACACTATGCACAAAGTAGCAAAGTTCAGTTTCAACGAAGTTTGGAAAAAAAAATTAAACTTTGAAAGTGTGGATTGCTTCTACCACTGTTGTGTTGTATGGTTGGAATCCCGTCAACAGTTGTTGGCTCTGTGGTGGCATCGGGATGTTACCAACTGATGGTTGCATTGAAGCAGTTACGATAGTGTTGTAGGGTAATTGATATGCACCCATTTGGTTCCCAAAAAATTCTAAAGGACCCTGTTGAAATTGATAGAGAAAGGTCATTACAGTTGAAGATTTTAAAAGAAACAAGTGATAATGTTATACCGTTGAGGGGCCATGAGGCTGTAGTTGTACAATATCATTTTTGTTCTTTTTCTTTTTCGAAGTCTATTTCTCCAAAGGGCCCTGTAAAATTTGATAGAGAAATGTCAGTACAATTGAATGTTTTATAAGCCACAATGAGATGAAGTATGATACCATTGACGGGCCATGAGTCTCTTGTTGTACACTATCATCTGTGTTCTTTTTCTTTTTTGAAGTTGCTTTCTCAAATCCGCCAACGGGTCTTTTTGATCCTTTGACAGTCTTCTCCTTGACCTTCCTACCTTTTGGTTTTGCAAGCCCCTCACCATG
>NW_021237703.1:0-2427 GCF_002162155.2 Triticum dicoccoides | reverse complement strand
TATATAACTTGAAAAAAGGAGATATACTCTGAACACTGGAGAATGGTGATGCCCTCATTTAGCCCACCAGTAGTTCGAGACAATAAACAGTTCGAAATAATGATATATACAACATTCAAACACTGACTAGTGACTACTACTGACATGAACAGCAAGACATGATAGTTCATAAGAAGTCTTGCTACACCACCAAAACGCACCCATCTGCAGCGCTCAAACGCTCGTGATCCAAACGAGAATGACATTCTAAACAGAAGCAACTATTACATAGTAAGAGTGACATAGACGAGGATGACCAAATGACAAGGAATATGCATAACAAAAGAAAGAACTACCCATCCAGAACCAGCAGCAAAGACAACAAAGTCATTCGAAGAGATGATCCAACACCATCATAATTTGCAGCCCCGCTTCAGCGACCAGTGATCCGGAGACACCAGTACTCCACCCTTTCGATGCAAAAGCCCAATTACCTATCAACCTGAAGGCTTGAACCACATCACTGCCTGTCGTAATTGAGACATCTAAGGATCAAAGTTAATCCGGATGCCTTTGTCATTCTCACCTTCTTTTGGCTGCAGGCTGTATCGTTGACAATCAGGGGAGTTTGCTCCTGAACTCCTAGGGCTCGCCGTGTAGACACAATTTTCCATAGCAAACAGAGCCTCTCTACCATCAAGGTCCTTGCCAACGGTGATATCCTGGTTAATCGGATTATTGAGTCCGAGAAACAGAGAGTGTGAACCAAGGCTATTTACCCGCCTCCAACTAAAAAAATCCTAAAGGCCCCAACAAGCTGGTATCCTGCTCATAGACGTAACAACCACTGTCCGGATACTCACGTATTACACGGTGCTTGTATACAGTGGGTTTTTTGCAATATAACTTTTCCGTCTCATGTGTCCGAATGATCAACACTCTTTTGCCGTCATCTGATCGAGCGGGGAACCAGTTGTGCTTCCCTGTTTTTGGCAAAGGTGGTGTGATTACAAAGGGCAGTAACTGTAGGGACACTGCATCTATCAAAAAGGACAGGCATTGTTAATGTAAGATAATCATTGTTCAGAGTATGAGTAGGATAATGCAAGAAACAACATTGATATATCCCTGTTGGAACTGGGAGGAAAATACAGGGAAATGTATACTGGGTTCGAAAATATAGAAGTGCCATGCATGGTTATACTCATGTTATCTCGCAATCGATTCTTCACAGGAAACTACCATGCCATGCATGTTATGTAATCATGTTCTGTCCTCACAAACAAATTCTTCAAGGTAACTAACAGACATTGCATTGTTATATACTCGCGTTCCGTGGGCAAAATTTTTGTGAGGATATTATTCTAGCCATTGATTGCTGAAGGGCGAATATAGGTATGTACACATGGTAAGCATTGCAGGATTTCACTACTTCCAAATATAGAGTTCTCCATATGCACATTTACTTCCCTAATGTATGGTTAGATGAAACCAACAGTGTGGTGCATGTTTCTACATCATGAAAATGAGGAAACTAACATGGCCATTGATACACACTCATATTTAGTAGTAGTACATAGATTACTGTAAAATAAGGATAATATCCATATATTCCTAACCGTTTGATTATTCAGGGTACAAATTGGCTGTAATGACATGGTCACAATCGCATGAATTAACTCATTCCAAATATAGCTGATTTACGGGGTCTCTAATACATTGCCATAGCTCTACTCAAATTTTGCTCAAACAGGGATATGCCAATCATCACAAAAAGTTCAAACAGTGTCATGGCGTCATCATTAACATGAGACGGAAACAACTTACACGCGCCGTCCCAGCAATACATGGTGCCATCTGCTTTGTCGATCGCGTAGATGATGCCATTGTGTTCAATAGCATCACAGAAGTGTGTATCAGCTTTGACGATGATCCATTGCGAGCCGAGTTGTCTCCAGCTGAAGAAGGCACCAGCGTAAAGATAGGGGAGTCCACGGTCGAACAAGGCAATTAGCTTGAAGTCTGCGTAATTCGCATGTCGTGTGGGAACTTGGCAGATTACAATCTTCTGCAAAACAAGGTCCGTCCAACTGACGTAGTAATCTAGATGACTTGGACCACGATGGTAATACTCTATATAATCCAACGGAGGAAGGATAATCTCATGGGAGGTCTGGAAGTTCACGAGCACCAACTTTTGCCTTCTTCTCTGAAGGCAGCCATCCAGTGGGAGTTCATGCCGACCCAGTACATACCTGCCAAGAAGTTTCGGGCGATGGTGATCGGATCGATGTCGAGGGAAATGATGTACGGCGACCCACTACATACCTACAAAGATGTTTTGGCTAATGGAGATCGGATTGAAGTCGAGGGGCATCGTGCACACCTCCGTATCATGGTGAGCCAATCTCGCAAGACTAGATAGCAGCAAGCAGGGTGTCTTGAAAA
>NW_021237702.1:0-421 GCF_002162155.2 Triticum dicoccoides | reverse complement strand
ACCCCTAAAGTTGTAAATGCCCTTCAGCCCCACTCCTGTGTATAAAGAAATTTCTTCTTTGGTTCCAGCTAAATGTATACTATGTCTCATGATTATAAGATGTTCAGATATTTCTTTTTCTTCTTCTGAGCGGATCTTTTTCTTTTCTTCTTCTTTTTCAGATTCGTTCCCGTCTAGACGTCTAGGCGTTGCGTCCTCCTCCCCAACTGCCCCACCCCCCCCTACCCCGAGATCCCATCATGGTGCGGCTCGGAGGGGCCTCTCAGCAGGTTGCGCCCAGTCCGGAGAGTGTTGCGGCATCCTTGGTGAGGCACACGGCTTTCGCCGTGTTGCCCACCCTCTAACTTGCGAGCTTAGATTCCTCGATGCCAAGCCGCAATGCCTTGCCATTTTTGCGGTTGTGGCGGGCGCCTATCTCTCC
>NW_021237701.1:0-1505 GCF_002162155.2 Triticum dicoccoides | reverse complement strand
GCAGGCTTCTCCATAAGTCTGTGTAAACCCAAACGCTTTGATCATCTCATCAAAGCGAATGTTCCAACTCCGAGATGCTTGCACCAGCCCATAAATCGAGCGTTGGAGCTTGCACACTTTGTCAGCATTCTTAGGATCGACAAAACCTTCCGGCTGCATCATATACAATTCTTCCTTAAGGAAACCATTAAGGAATGCGGTTTTGACGTCCATTTGCCATATTTCGTAATCATAGAATGCGGCAATTGCTAACATGATTCGGACGGACTTCAGCTTCGCTACCGGTGAGAAAGTCTCATCGTAGTCAACCCCTTGAACTTGTCGATAACCCTTAGCGACAAGCCGAGCTTTATAGATGGTCACATTACCATCCGCGTCTGTCTTCTTCTTAAAGATCCATTTATTTTCTATGGCTCGCCTCTCAACGGGCAAGTCAGTCAAAGTCCATACTTTGTTTTCATACATGGATCCTATCTCGGATTTCATGGCTTCTCGCCATTTGTCGGAATCTGGGCCCGCCATCGCTTCTTCATAGTTCGAAGGTTCACCGTTGTCTAACAGCATGATTTCCAAGACAGGGTTGCCGTACCACTCTGGTGCGGAACGTGTCCTTGTGGACCTTCGAATTTCAGTAGGAGCTTGATCAGAAGTATCTTGATCATTATCATTAACTTCCTCTCTAGTCGGTGCTGGCACCTCAGGAACATTTTCTTGAGTTGCGCCATTTTCCGGTTCAAGAGGCAATACTTCATCAAGCTCTACTTTCCTCCCACTTACTTCTTTCGAGAGAAACTCTTTCTCCAGAAAGGACCCATTCTTGGCAACAAAGATCTTGCCTTCGGATCTGAGGTAGAAGGTGTACCCAATAGTTTCTTTTGGGTACCCTATGAAGACGCATTTTTCCGATTTGGTTCGAGCTTTTCAGGTTGAAGTTTCTTGACATAAGCATCGCATCCCCAAACTTTTAGAAACGACAGCTTAGGTTTCTTCCCAAACCATAATTCATACGGTGTCGTCTCAACGGATTTCGACGGAGCCCTATTTAAACTGAATGCGGCAGTCTCTAAAGCATAGCCCCAAAAAGAAAGCGGTAAATCGGTAAGAGACATCATAGATCGCACCATATCTAACAGAGTGCGATTACGACGTTCGGACACACCATTACGCTGAGGTGTTCCAGGCGGCGTGAGTTGTGAAACTATTCCACATTTTCTTAAGTGTGCCCCAAACTCGTGACTCAAGTATTCTCCTCCACGATCTGATCGCAGAAACTTGATTTTCCTGTCACGTTGATTTTCAACCTCACTCTGAAATTCCTTGAACTTTTCAAAGGTTTCAGACTTGTGTTTCATTAAGTAGATATACCCATACCTACTTAAATCATCAGTGAGGGTGAGAACATAACGATAGCCACCGCGAGCCTCAACACTCATTGGACCGCACACATCGGTATGTATGATTTCCAATAAGTCGGTTGCTCGCTCCATTGTTCCTGAGAACGGAGT
>NW_021237700.1:0-391 GCF_002162155.2 Triticum dicoccoides | reverse complement strand
TACTTGCTGGCCGGGGCACTATCTTTGACTGTATTGACTTACAAATGATACGAGATAAATGGGAATACATTTTACACGATCGCCCAAGATCAAAAGAGCACCAACCAAAACAGCGGTGTTCGCTTTGATGCAGCAACTGAGAGCGGAAAGGACACATATTATGGTTACATAGTGGACATATGGGAACTTGACTACGAACATGATTTTAAGGTCCCTTTGTTTAAGTGCAAATGGGTCAATCTGTCAGGAGGCGGGGTACAGGTAGACCCACAGTACGGAATGACAACAGTGGGTCTGAAAAATCTTGGGTACACTGACGAACCGTTCGTCCTAGCCAATGATGTGGCACAGGTTATCTATGTGAAGGACATGTCTACCAAACCGAGAAAAA
>NW_021237699.1:0-1860 GCF_002162155.2 Triticum dicoccoides | reverse complement strand
TACGCAATTTCACATATAACGAATTCGAAAATTGTTCAGGTATTTGTAAAAAAATATTCAAGAATTTAAGAAATGATCACAATTGAAATAAAATGTTTAAGATTTGAAAGACTTCCTATTTCAAAAATAATTTATGAATTTGAGAAGATGTTTGTAAATATATTAAAATAATAGAAAAAAAATAAAAAACGAAAATAGTTAAAAAAATAAAAAGGAAAGATAAAAAAGAAAAAAGAAAAATAAAAGAAAGATAAAAAGAAAAAAGGAAAAATAAATAAAGAATGGAAGGAAAACAAATAAAACTGGTTCAGGGAAGGTTCTAGAACATTCCAAAAATTGGTGGAGAATAAAGCGATAAATGGCCAGCCCATAAAAGAAAGGGGAGTGATACGCAGCGACCCGCCAGCAGCGTAAGATGTAGCGATATGTAGCCGTGTGATCTCCTTTCTTCTCCCCTGTGTGCCTTCTTTTGTAAGAAAGCATTCCATCGCACCGCCATTGATGAGCATGCGGCCCGGCCTCAAAGCACCGCCCGCCGCATCTTATCCCCTCGCCGCCGGTCATCGCCCGCCAGGTCTCATCCCCTCGCCGCCGGTCGCTGTCAACGCTGCGCTCGTCTGTTGTATTTCTCACCGGCTTCGCGCATGCAGTAGCATGTCCCCGTGACTGCAGCTCCGCGTGACGACAGTCGCAACTCAGGTGGTGGTGGCCACAGCTCCGGCGGCCATGATCGCCGGTCGCCGCACTTCTGACAATGAGTTTGCAAAAAACTACCCTCGGGTTGCCGGTTGTCGCAAAAATGTCGGCTGATCATAGTAAATAAATGTGCCGGTTCCAGCAAAAAATGTTTGCCGGTACCACTAGCGGTCGCCATCGTAGCAAAAGCTTTTGTGGTTGCCGGTAGCAGTAAAACAAAAACGGCGTGATTGTAGCAAAATTTTAAGAAGGGAGCCGATCATGTCAACATATGGTGGTTGCAAAAACTGTCGGCGGAGGATGCAAAAAGCTGCGTCGATTTCAACAAAAGGAACATTGTCGCCCACCGTCAAAGTTATGTCATCTACAAGAATTATTTAGCAAAAACATGTCGTCGCTGGCAGTAGCAAATGAAGTCACCGGTGGTAGCAAAACCAAACGTCAGTTGCAGGAAACAAAAATCAACAACGAACTCCAGCAAAAAAGTTTGTTGGTTGTAGCATCCCTCGATCGACACCGGATGTAGCACATCCACCAGCTGGTTCCAGCAAACAAGGGCACCGGTTCCATCATAAAACGAAAATGTTCAACAAAATCGAATGTGGATGGAAGAAAAAAAGAATTTTTTTTGTAGCAAAATGCAAGTGTATTTTCTCATCATAAATCAACTGACTTTAACGTGACTTACTTTCCAACTTGGTAGTATCATTACATGCAGGAAAAGAGATATATAGAGTAAAATCTAAGTGGGCTGTGGCAGAGATAGAGTAAAATGCAAGTGTATTTTCTCATCAAACCTGGCTTGAACCTGGCAACTTGGTAATATCATTAAATGTTTGTTTGTGTTCCCATCAAACCTGGCTTGAACCTTTGCTAAGACCTGCATCAGTATATAAGGCACATACTTGTTAGCATTGACGACTCATGTCGTTCTATGCAATCACTAGAAAATGGTCAATCCGCACTAAAAATTGTCTACAACAAAGGGTTTGGCCATTAGTGCAAAAAAGAAATATTTTTTTAAATGAGAAGGGTTACCCCCCTGCCCCAACTTTTATTAAAAAGCCAAGGCAAAAAAAGAACTTGAGATGTGTTATGTCTGTCTCAGTCCTCTGGTTAGTTAGCAGAATTCACGAGAGATTAACCAAGCGATGAGAATCTAAG
>NW_021237698.1:0-446 GCF_002162155.2 Triticum dicoccoides | reverse complement strand
CTCGAGGAGAGGAGCTCCTCGAGCACCTGCGCCTGCGACTGTCGTCCTCTGTGCCCAGCAGGAGCCCCGCGCCGCTCGTTCCCTCCGTTTGGCCGGAGTTCGTCGGAGCCCCAGCAGCTGCGCCGCCGTGTGGCTTCGCCTCCCGCAACCCCGCGACGTCGCCTCGCCCTTGTCCCGCGTTGCCTCTGCCAGCCCTGTGCTGCTGCTTGCATCGCCAAGGCCATCTTCAGATTTTCACCAAGTCCGTGACTGCATCCGGTGTGCATTTTTGTCAAGTCCGACTACGACGTGCACGACTACATTCGATGTGGATTTCGTCAAGTACCCCTTCGGATCGCCAAGTTCATCTACGGAAACATGTACCATCTACCGTTGCCCGAAGACCCGTGTACCACTACCGACGCCGTGTACGACTACTTCCCACGACAACAATTGAACAACTACTT
>NW_021237697.1:0-2396 GCF_002162155.2 Triticum dicoccoides | reverse complement strand
CCCCCCCCCTTCCCCTAGTCCTATTAGGACTAGGAGAGGTGGCCGGCCCCCTCCTCCTCTTTTCCCCTGCGAGGAATCCTAGTTGGACTTGGATTGGAGGGGGAATCCTACTCCCAGAGGGAGTAGGACTCTCCTGCGCCTCCCCCCCTTGGCCGGCCAGCCTCCCCTCCTCTCCTCCTTTATATACGGAGGCAGGGGCACCTCTAAACACACAAGTTGACACAAGTTGATCCACGTGATCTATTCCTTAGCCGTGTGCGGTGCCCCCTGCCACCATATTCCTCGATAATACTGTAGCGGAGTTTAGGCGAAGCCCTGCTGCTGTAGTTCATCAAGATCGTCACCACGCCGTCGTGCTGACGAAACTCTTCCCCGACACTTTGCTGGATAGGAGTCCGGGGATCGTCATCGAGCTGAACGTGTGCTCGAACTCGGAGGTGCCGTAGTTTCGGTGCTTGATTGGTTGGATCGAGAAGACGTACGACTACTTCCTCTACGTCGTGTCATCGCTTCCGCAGTCGGTCTGCATTGGGTACGTAGAAAATACTCTCCCCCTCGTTGCTATGCATCACATGATCTTGCGTGTACCGGTAGTTTACAAATTTGAATAGTTTAAATTTTGATTTATTTGAAATTTGTGTGAATCACTAGTTTGTGAATAACTTAACTTTGATAATAGATTTTTCAGTGATTCTTTTTTCTTATGTTTAATATTAGTGTGTTTTATCATTATATTCAATTTGGTAATGCTTAGGTTATTTAAAAAAATGAAATGCCTTTTGTAACGGATTAGTTTTCTTCCGAAACCCTGATACTTCGAAACAGATTGTCCATTTAGTACACGAAGTGCATCCAGTTTTGGCGGTAACCCTCTCTACTTTTTTGCACATGCTATGTGGGTGAAATTATGATACCATTCCAACTTTCAACCTTTTCTGAGTTCATTTGAAATGCTTTTCAATTTCAGGGTCATTTAGCTTAAAAAAATCAGTAAAGGCATGAAAGAATTTGTTTGCACATAAAATATCTTCGCGTTTCAAATGCCAAAACACATAACTACCCTAACTATTACAGAGATTCCCTCCTGGGTGTGAAACACAGAAGAAAGTGATGATAGTGAAGCCGATCACATCCCAGATATTTGGGTGTGAAACTTTTTCTTCGCGTGTGTCCCTTTGCGCCGTAACCATGTAAAATCTTCATCATTTAACAGGATGCTCGGGTCAATATTCACTGTGAATGGAGCAATTTCATCAAACTTTTCATAATCTTCTGACATGTCTGTCTTATCATCCACTCCCACGATGTTTCTCTTCCCAGAAAGAACTATGTGCCGCTTTGGCTCATCGTACGATGCATTCGCTTCCTTATCTTTTCTTTTTCTTGGCTTGGTAGACATGTCCTTCACATAGAACACCTGTGCCACATCATTGGCTAGGACGAATGGTTCGTGTGCATATGCAAGATTATTGAGATCCACTGTTGTCATTCCGTACTGCAGGTCTTCCGTTACCCCTCCTCGTGTCATATTGACCCATTTGCACCGAAACAAAGGGACCTTCAAACCACGTCGATAGTCAAGTTCCCATATGTCCTGTATATAACCATAATATGTTTCCTTTCCTGTCTTGGTTTCTGCATCAAAGCGGACACCACTGTTTTGGTTGGTGCTCTTCTTATCTCGGGCGATCGTGTAAAATATATTACCATTTATCTCGTACCCTTTGAAAATCATTATATTCGAAGATGGTAACTGGGACAGCAAGTACATGTCATCTTCAATAGAGGTGTCATGCATGGTACGTGTCTGCAACCAGCTGGCGAAACTCCTGGTTTGTTCACGTGTAATCCAGTCATCAGACCGCTCCGGGTGTTTGGAGCGTAGCAAATTCTTGTGTTCATCCATATACGGAGCCACCAAGGCAGAATTCTGTAGAACTGTGTAGTGTGCTTCAGTGAGAGAATGCCCGTCCATACATATTATTTGTTCCCCTCCTAGCGTGCCTTTTCCATCCAGTCCGCCCTTATGCCGCGATTCAGGAACACCAATCGGCTTAAGGTCAGGAATAAAGTCAATACAAAACTCAATGACCTCCTCATTTTCATGGCCCTTGGAGATGCTTCCTTCTGGCCTAGCACGGTTATGAACATATTTCTTTAAGACTCCCATGAACCTCTTAAAGGGGAACATATTGTGTAGAAATACATGACCCAAAACGTTAATCTCTTCGCATAGGTGAACTAGGACGTGCGTCATGATGTTGAAGAAGGACGGTGAGAACACCAACTTGAAACTGACAAGACATTGCACCAAATCATTCTCTAACCTTGGTATGATTTCTGGATCGATTACCTTCTGAGAGTTTGCATTGAGAAATGCACATAGCTTCACAATG
>NW_021237696.1:0-1832 GCF_002162155.2 Triticum dicoccoides | reverse complement strand
TTGATCCCTATGGTTTTTCTATCAAGGATCTGGCCACAAAGACGGTGCTTCTCCGATGTGACTCCTCCGGCGACCTCTACACCTTCGCCCCGTCAAGCCACTGCCTCACCGCCGCCGTCACCGCCGACTTGTGGCACCAGCGCCTCGGCCATCCTGGAGCCGCCGCCCTTGCCAAAGCCTCTTCTTTTTTTGATTTCAGTTGTAATAAAACCTCGACGACACATTGCGAGGCTTGTCGTCTAGGCAAACACACTAGACTTCCCTTTAGTTCTTCTTCCTCTCACACTTCTTTTCCTTTTGAACTTTGTCATTGTGACTTATGGACGAGTCCGATCTCAAGTGTATCTGGTTATCAATATTATTTGGTCATTTTAGATGATTTCACACACTATGTCTGGACCTTTCCCGTACGCCGCAAATCTGAGGTTCATAGTCTCCTTGTTCAGTTTTATGCCTACGCTCAAACCCAATTCTCCCGTCCTATCCTCGCCTTTCAGACCGACAATGGGCGTGAATTCGACAATCTCGCAAATCGCTCACTCTTTGCCTCCCACGGCACGCTCTTCCGCCTCACCTGTCCCCATACTTCCCAACAAAAAGTTACTCCTTTCACTTCAATTTTTGTGTCAAGTTTTAACTTATAATTTTAGTCAACACAATATGAATTACTCCCCCTTTCTATTTTTATAGGGCCTAATGCATTTTTCAAGGCTAACTTTGACCACATGTTAGAGCATAATATAATGACATGCAAGTTACACAAAGCACACCATCAAATTCGTACATGAAAGAAGCTGCTAATGATATAATTTTCACATTATACATCTCATATACTATTTATCTTATCAATAGTCAAAGGCAACCTCGAAAAATGTATTAGGCCCTATCTATATGGATGGAGGGAGTATATGTCATCGAAAATATATCATCCGAAAGTTCTTTGGAATGTGAATCAAATGAAATACTTTTTATGGCATATAATTCACCTTTTGTGGGTAAAATTAATGGTCAAAGTTAGATACAAAAATATGAAATGACCTTGTATAGGGGAATGGAGTAAGTACTTCTATACAAAGTTCAGTGGAAGAGGCCAAAGATGCCAATGTCTGAATTCAGCTGAAATAATCAACAACTAGTAGCCAAGCACCATTCTTTTGAGCTACATTTATTTTATGTTCATAACATGGTGGAGGTATTTGATTTCACATGAGGGCCTCATATGTATACACTAGCGTTATTCGTTAGCACCAATCTGTATGACGCTATTGAACTTGGTTTGAACATATGTTACTAAAATGCACGTCATTCGTAGGGCGCACCTTGTCGGGGCGTACCTTGAACATATGTATTTGATCGTACCAGAACTTGTGCTACATAGACGAGACATTATTCACAGTGTGGTGTATGGAGTATCTTTGTATGTGTCGTTCAACATATTGTGACGGTTTTAACCGGGTTTTTGTTAATTATCCTAACAATTACCATCTTGTTAATTGATGGATCAGGCAAATCTTGCCTCCATTTCCAGAAAATAGATTGCACATACACAATAGGTTAAATGATTGTCGTTGCATTTACTCATGATACAATTGAGCAAACACTCGAGCAAAAAAGTGACTACTAAGAATGTTTGACAAATCATTTTGAAGTTGAATAGAATTGTGGCAAAGCGACCATCGCCGTTGAAGACGGTGAGGTGTGCTAACACGATAGGGCAACATATATACAATGTGAGAAACAATACACAAAAACGCCTAGAAACTTTCTCGTCACATGTAGCGTTACCTACCAAATTTGAAAATTTTAAGGTTGGATGATCACTTTACTGCATC
>NW_021237695.1:0-640 GCF_002162155.2 Triticum dicoccoides | reverse complement strand
TCAAGCAACTCCTACACATGCTAGTGGGTTTCATCTAGTTACTGTGGCAATGACAGGTCATGCAGAGGAAATGGGTTCAACTACCGTAGCACACAGCAGTTTGAATCGCGTTGTCTTAATGCAGTAAAAGAGAGCAGGAGCGAGAACATGGGATTGTATCGATATGATCAAATGGTTGGTTGCTTGCCTGATGGTTCGATGCACTGATACGGTTCTTCGTTAGGGTAATCACGGTATTCCTCGGAGACAGAACCTGCCGCAAAGGACATCGATACACAACCATCACCAAACAATGTGCAACAATATGATGCATGCATGAAACATGGCAATATGAGTGTGTTGGGCTAATGCAACCAAGAACAGAGGGGTTTGAACAAATTTGAATCAAGGATTCAAATTTTAAGTTCAAATATGGTCGTTTAAAGTGCTTTTCCTTGTTCTGCTTAAAACATCAATTTAACTTGTTTGATCATGCATGAAAATAGTACAGATGGATAGATTGGATTTTTCTGATCATTTTTCATATATAATTTGTCCAATTTGGAGTTACAGAAAAAAAGTTATGAATTTTTGAAGTTTAAATAATATTCTGGAATTTCCTGATTTAATTTAAATTCAGAAAATCAATTACTGCGTCAGC
>NW_021237694.1:0-2438 GCF_002162155.2 Triticum dicoccoides | reverse complement strand
GAGGTATTTTAGCATCGTATCAGAATTTCTTATTTTACTCTGAAATTGCACGAGTGCTATACCCACATTCAGCGAGGTAGAAGGACCTCTCTCATCGAGTGCTAGATAATCGGGCTGGCCCACTAGCGCATATTTTCGGAAAATTAGTTAAAAATAGGTGTGCGCGAGGGACCGGTTTTGGGATCTCCTCGTTGCTTGGTAGCACTGTTAGCCACTGCGCCAACATCGAGGCCGTGTACAATATGTAGGACGCGACCTACTAGAAGGAAAAGAGCCGTCTTTTACACATATTTCTTCTTTTCTTTTCTTCGGTTTTTTCTTTCTTGCTTTTCAATGCTTTCTTCTGTTTTTTTTTGTTTCCTTTCTTTCTGTGGGTGTCCGTCGACCCGTACGTTCACTGTCTGGAGCCATTCTCATCCACACAAGCATTAGCTGCAGCCTGCAGGTGGCACATGATGCACGAGTGTCCATTCTCTTCCACACACGCACTAGCTGCAGGCAACGGCTCATGCTAGTCTCAGTACTGTGCTTCCAAGAGCATGCGGGAGATGTTGATGAGTTACCACCGCTCAAATCATTGGTGGACAAGTTATTACACATGCATATTGCTCGCTAATTGACATCCATGCATAGCTCATGTGATACGTGATTTAAGGGCAAAGAATCGGAATCCAATTACCATTTCTCTTATAGTAATGTCGGTCAGTCTGACCTCCACCTTCTAGAGTGAACATCACGTAGCTAAAGTTTGTTCTCTTTGATCCCGCAAAAAGAGAAGTGTATATTCTTTGGGAAAATGTATTGTCACTAGTGAGAGAGTCAGGTGAGAGACGCGAGACAGAATGAAGGACGAGGAAGACAGTGGGCTAGGTCGGGCTTGGTTTTGGGTCGGGCCTAGTGGTGTGGCTTCTAATCCACATGCCACTAGTAAATTTTGTCGGCATTTTTTTTAATTGAGTTGGCTGATACCAGTGGCATGCAAACTATTCGCACACCACCAACAACACATCAGTAGTGCCATTGTTATATGTTGGCATGCCACTAGTAACTCGGGCCATGTCCCACCCCTGGGGCTAGCTTACTAGTGGCATGGGCATATTTTAGCACACCACAATTTTGGCCACGCCACATTTATTTTGAATAATACCAGTGGCTAGTGTGTGGCACGCCACTAGCATAGGATGTGTTTATGCATTTCTCTACTAGTACCAAGGTCACATCAAACATGTCATATTTGAAGCAGTGGCATCAAAAGACTTGTGGATTTGGCATGCTTTCTTTGTGCCAAGGTCTCACAATGATATCGTGCTTCAGCGATCTCTGATGTTTAAGAGACCTTGCGATGGGCCGAGATGCTCTGTCGTGCAACTACACCGTCAATGGCCATGATTACATCATGGGGTACTACCTTGCCGATAGTATGTATCCTTACTGGCAGCAGTTTATGATGACTATCCCCGAGCCTAGGTAGCAAAAGTTTTCTCTTGGCATAAATGCAAGGAGCTGCTAGGAAGGATGTGGAGGGGTCATTCCGAGTGCTCCAACTTCGTTGGGCTATTGTTCATGGAGCTGCAAATAGGTGGGAACCTGAGACACTGTGGGAGATGATGACTTGTTCTATGATCATGCATAATATATTGTGGAGGATGAGGCTGACGATGCTCGCCATACCTCTTATATTTAGAGGCCTAAGGTACATGTTCCAGAGCATGTTGTCAACTTTCTAGAGATACATCCACAACTTCGACATTAATAAGCACACTTGTAACTACTCAGTAATTTTGTGAAGCATACGCGGATTTATACTGGAAACCATTAATTTTATGTTTGAACTTTATCCTCTGAATAATATTTATCTTTTCATTAACTGCATTTTTTAAATTGAATTGAATTACTTATTGTTATTTTTTCCAAATTTTTATTGTTTGAACTATTTATATCCTTGATTGATCTATGTGTGTAGGAATGAACGCTACGTTGTCACCTTATTAATTGCTCCAAGTTCAGTGCACCCCACAGCGGTTGTTGGTTTTTGTACTCTGCTTGACTAGCTTATAAGCAACCGATCGAGCTTGTGATGATAAACTAAGCTGGTTCAGAAGAACAATTGCAACGCAGAGCTCCAGCGGTTTTATTATATGTGTGTATTTTTTGCTAATGTAAAATGCGCAATTTCTATGTAAATTGTGTGTAATTTTTGTTATTTTTTATTTTCTTTCTTCATAACGGGTAATACCAACGCCACAAATTCATTCTTCCTTGGGAAACTTCATATTTTGTTTCCTTTATTTCTGTTCATTTATTTTTATTTTTGCCTTGTGTCTTAACAGGTATTGGGTCAATTTCTGTTATGTTTCAAACCATGCCCATGTATTTAGTAGGCTTCTGTTTGGTGGTTGCAAAGGGTCGAGTGCTCCTCTAGAAAATTTACTGGCCCA
>NW_021237693.1:0-1726 GCF_002162155.2 Triticum dicoccoides | reverse complement strand
AAAAAAAAAAACATTCATGTGCAAGTTGGTTGGAGATATTTTGCTCCGTCAGTCTCCTGGGAGTGAAGTCTAAAATAAACCCTGAAGTTGTGGAGGCCGACATAAACGAACCCCCACCTTCAAATCCCTGAAGTTGGTACCCTGTATTTACAAATCCCGGTCAATCCAAACCTTGTATGAGTAAAATCATGTTTGTTGTAACAGAAAAGGTGCGATCCCGGCCGAGATTGATTTCCTGGCCGCTCGTGTCGCGACACTACTAAACCCAGACTGGAGACACACTAGTAGAAAACAGGGCTTTGGTCCAGGCCGGGTAAGCCCATTAATTCCGGTTCACTCATGAACCGGGACCCATGGGGGCATGGGTCCCGGTTCGTGACCCATGGGGCCACGAACCGGGACCAACGAGATGCCTATATATACACCCTTGCCCGCGAGCAGAGCAGTGGAGTGCTCTATTTTTATGGACGACCGTGGGAGAGCTTTGTGGTGCTCTAGCTCACCTCCAATGCACATGTGGTGTTTGATGAAATGTCCGAGCCACACTTAAGCTTTCTGCTCTCGAAGCTCCTTGTCCAAGGTCCATTTTTCTTAAGATTTGTTTAGGTTTGACGGTCTGTCTTGTCCCGTCCCCGTTCTCATCACCGTCGATCGCCCGCGTCGATCTCGTCGCCGGCAGCACCGTGGTGAGCCTCTTGATCTTATCTTCTTTCTAAAATAATATTTTTTACTTGTATGATCTAGATAGATACTTGTGTAATTTTCTTACTTTTATTATTATTTGTTATTATATAGTGCGATGGTTTGGTATCCGCCTCCGTTGTCTCTCGTCCTGTCTATGATTCGGATATAGTACATATTATCTTTTTTAATTATTTGGTTTATTTAGTGTTTATGACAATTATGTTGACCAACGTGATATTGATTTTTTTTTATCTAGGAGGTATGTGAATCAAAAATTTCAACCGACCCTATTGTCAAGAGGTTAAATTAAATTGATGAAGAATCATGTATATTCCTATATCAAAATATAAGACGTTGTTGATATGGAAGGAATAGTTCACAGTACATATCAATTGACCGAAATTATCCTGTAATCACAGCACAGCCGTGTTGTCATATTCTCATAATAAAACTTGTGTGTCGGTCAGGTTTCTTCACCACTCGACGTCGCCTCCGTGGTGGGCACGGCCTTCCCGTCGGCCATCGCGCTCCTCTGCTGCTGGCATCTATGGAAGCGTCGGAACGCGGTGATCTTTCAAGACGACGCACCGTCACTGGACTCGACACTCAAAATTTGTCATGACGACGCCGTTCTCGGGCGGCCGAGGCACCTGCATCTACGCCCACTGGGACATTTAAATCGCCCCGACCCGACGGCCTCTCCCCATATGGCGGCCCATCCACTCACCTCTATAGCCGCTGCCGCTGCCCATTCACCCCTTTCGTCTTCGTCCAGCACCAATTTGTCGCCAGCGACCATCTGCCCCGACCACTTCGTCTACTCCGACCACCGCTGGTGACATCGGCCCTCACGCCGATTGGCGCCACAATTGTCGTTGACTCTTCTTCTCTGCTGGCCCTCCGACTCCTCGACATGGCGTACAGCTCGTGCAGGTCTCTCGTCTACGCATGTCCGGTGCTGGCAACACGGATGCGTGCATTCGTCCACGACGTGTCATCGGGCCTAGCAAGCCTGGTGTGGTGCTTCTCTGTAGCAGCAGCA
>NW_021237692.1:0-415 GCF_002162155.2 Triticum dicoccoides | reverse complement strand
AGTTTTATTGCTATAGCTTTCTCCATGTCATATACACATTCCTTTGACTATGAGATTATGCAACTCCCGGATACCGGAGGAATACCTTGTGTGCTATTGCTACCTCTTGAGCACTGCGTTGGTTTTCCCCGAAGAGGAAGGGATGATGCAGCAAAGTAGCGTAAGTATTTCCCTCAGTTTTTGAGAACCAAGGTATCAATCCAGTAGGAGGCTACGCGCTAGTCCCTCGTACTTGCACAAAACAAATAAATCCTCGCAACCAACGCAAATAGGGGTTGTCAATCCCTATAGGGCCACTTACGAGAGTGAGATCTGATAGATATGATAAGATAATTTTTTTGGTATTTTTGTGATAAAGATGCAAGGTAAAATAAAGGCAAAGTAAATAGCAAAGGAAATAACTAAGTAGTAGGAG
>NW_021237691.1:0-1845 GCF_002162155.2 Triticum dicoccoides | reverse complement strand
CCCGGTTGTGTTAGGTCAGCCCATAGGAACACTTTGGAGCAACATCCGGGCCAGACCCACAACAAGATCCCCTCCGTGTAGACCCGACGCGTCCGTTTCCCCCCTCCAGGTGCCGGCAGCGGCGCCGTCCGTGAGGGGGGCACACCCCGGACACTCGTGCCGGGCGTTTGCAACCGCCACAACCAGACTTATGAGAGGCCGCCTATGCAAGATTTGGTGGCATGCTCGCCCCCGGGGGCCGCCGGCCACAACCGTAGACGCGCGAAGGGCAATCTGCGTAGAGGGAATTTTTCGGATACTTCTCCATCACCAAAAATTATGAAAAAAATACAATCGTTCCTATAGCACATGTGCCCACGTCGTGCAAAAAAACTCATGATTTTATCGCGCTCCGAGTATTTAGTAATATTGACGTTGCATCGTTACCGCAGAACGTCTACTACCGTGTCATCGCCGTACATGAGGGGGGGCCACGCCCCGGAGACGCGTCCCGCCTCTTCGGACATGCCACCACACCACCCAGCCTATATGAGGGCCCGGGGCGACGCTCCGGTGGCATTGCTACCCCCAGTGCACCCGTCCCGCCTAACCCTGTAGCGTTTGACCACGGGTTCTAGCCCTTTGACTTTGCACGGACGGGCTTTGACCAGTGGACCTCCCCACCCGCTTGTGTTAGGTCAGCCCATAGGAACACTTTGGAGCAACATCAGGGCCAGACCCACAGCAAGATCCCCTCCGTGTAGACCCGACGCGTCCGTTTCCCCCCTCCAGGTGCCGGCGGCGGCGCCGTCCGTGAGGGGGGCACACCCCGGACAAGCGTGCTGGGCGTTTGCAACCGCCACAACACTTCCAGACTTGTGAGAGGCTGCCTACGCAAGATTTGGCAGCATGCTAGCCCCCGGAGGCCGCCGGCCACAGCCGTAGACGCACGAAGGGCAATCCGCGTAGAGAGAATTTTTCGGATACTTCTCCATCACCAAAAATTATGAAAAAAATACCATCGTTCTGATAGCACATGTGCCCACGTTGTGCAAAAAAACTCATGATTTTATCGCGCTCCGAGTATTTAGTAATATTGACGCCGCATCGTTACCGCAGAACGTCTACTACCGTGTCATCGCCGTCCGTGAGGTGGGGGGGGGGGCACGCCCCGGGGACACGTCTTGCCTCTTCAGACATGCCACCACACCACCTCGCCTATATGAGGGCCCGGTGCGACGCTCCGGTGGCATTGCTACCCCCAGTGCACCCGTCCCGCCTAACCCTGTAGCGTTTGACCACGGGATCTAGCCCTTTGAATTTGCACGGACGGGCTTTGACCAGTGGTCCTCCCTACCTGGTTGTGTTAGGTCAGCCCATAGGAACACTTTGGAGCAACATCCGGGCC
Organism: Triticum dicoccoides; assembly: GCF_002162155.2. Classification (NCBI taxonomy): domain Eukaryota; kingdom Viridiplantae; phylum Streptophyta; class Magnoliopsida; order Poales; family Poaceae; genus Triticum; species Triticum dicoccoides. The sequence goes on along the minus strand of NW_021237691.1, from coordinate 458 downwards.
GGACCCACAGCAAGATCCCCTCCGTGTAGACCCGACGCGTCCGTTTCCCCCCTCCAGGTGCCGGCGGCGGCGCCGTCCGTGAGGGGGGCACACCCCGGACACACGTGACGGGCGTTTGCAACCGCCACAACACTTCCAGACTTGTGAGAGGCCGCCTACGCAAGATTTGGCGGCATGCTAGCCCCCGGAGGCCGCCGGCCACAGCCGTAGACGCGCGAAGGGCAATCCGCGTAGAGGGAATTTTTCGGATACTTCTCCATCACCAAAATTTATGTAAAAATACCATCGTTCCGATAGCACATGTGCCCACGTCGTGCAAAAAAACTCATGATTTTATCGCGCTTCAAGTATTTAGTAATATTGACGCCGCATCGTTACCGCAGAACGTCTACGACCGTGTCATCACCGTCCGTGAGGGGGGGGGGCACGCCCCGGAGACGCGTCCCGCCTCTTCGGAC
>NW_021237690.1:0-547 GCF_002162155.2 Triticum dicoccoides | reverse complement strand
AGGAATTTCTACTACAGATGTTCCATCAAAGAGATTTGGAGAATGGATCAATACTCTAGAGCTCATTCCTCAGTTTGATACAGCAAATAGAAGTTCTTTCAATCCAGTTTTCAGTTCAAATCAGAATCCTCAACTTACTAGATTCCAACATTTATTTGCCGAGGAGTCAAAAGGGAAAATCTTGGCTTCGGTTGTTTGCCCAACAGAATTCAGCAATGAAAAAGATAATGAGAAGTTAGCCAGAAACTACCATCAGAAAGGTTCAATTTCACACACTAAAACTTCAACTACGAAGGAGTGACATAACATTTACCATGGTGGCAGCCAGATACCAATTGATGTTTACGACAGAGATCAGACTCAATGTGGTCTGGTTGTGGGGGGATCTAATGGAAACCATTCTGACACGATTCAACAAGTGGCTGTTGAAGGGGCTCAAAACATCAATATGGCGGCCGGTCAGTTTGAACAGCAAATAGATTCAGGACAAACTATCAACACTCAACATGCAGAGAACGCTTCACTACATGGACGACAATCATACCAG
>NW_021237689.1:0-820 GCF_002162155.2 Triticum dicoccoides | reverse complement strand
AATCACATTACCGTCACCATCACCACACCGTCGTGCTGCCGGAACTCATCTACTACCTTACCATCTTGCTGGATCAAGAAGGTGGAGGACGTCACCGAGCTGAACGTGTGCAGAATGCGGAGGTGTCGTACGCTCGGTACTACATCGGTTGGATCGCGAAGAAAGTTTGACTACATCAACCGTGTTGTGAAACGCTTCCGCTTACGGTCTACGAGGGTGAGGGAGTCCTGGATTAGGGGGTGTTTGGGTAGCCGGACTATACCTTCAGCCGGACTCCAGGACTATGAAGATACAAGATTGAAGACTTCGTCCCGTGTCCGAATGGGACTTTCCTTGGCATGGAAGGCAAGCTTGGCGATGCGGATATTCAAGATCTCCTACCATTGTAACCGACTCTGTGTAACCCTAACCCTATCCGGTGTCTATATAAACCGGAGGGTTCTAGTCCGTAGGACGACTTCATTATACAACAATCATACCATAGGCTAGCTTCTAGGGTTTAGCCTCCTTGATCTCATGGTAGATCTACTCTTGTATTACCCATATCATCAATATTAATCAAGCAGGAGTAGGGTTTTACCTCCATCGAGAGGGCCCGAACCTGGGTAAAAACATCGTGTCCCTTGTTTCCTGTTACCATCCGCCTAGACGCACAGTTCGGGACCCCCTACCCGAGATCTGCCGGTTTTGACACCGACATTGGTGCTTTAATTGAGAGTTCATATGTGTTGTCACTTTTAGGCCCGATGGCTCCTTTGATCATCAACGACGATGCGGTCCAGGGTGAGACTTTTCTCCCCGGACAGATCTTCGTCTTCGG
>NW_021237688.1:0-799 GCF_002162155.2 Triticum dicoccoides | reverse complement strand
CTTTAAGTACAATACGTCACGCCAAAATAATTACAAATCGTATCGTCAGATTCATTAAATAATAATTTTGATGCAAGCATTGGTGTGTATGTGTGTTGATAAAAAATTTAATTTACTTGATAATTGAACAATCGATTATATACGTAGAAAATGTCAAATATTCCACGAGTGCTCCCGTTTTTCGATAACCTTTATAACTGTTTTACTTAATTATCGAATTAGTTTTGCAATCATTGATTTATCGATCAAATAACAATTTGATATTACTCATAATTTAAAATGATATATTTAATATAATAGTCATATTATGTAGTTTTAATTGTACAATTTCAAATCGTTACATTATAATATAACATGTATAAATTGCCGCCTCGCTCGTTAAAATATTATTCATAATGAAACGGCATTATTTTTTTCTGCTCCGTCGATATTTCGAACTGTCGTTAATTCGAAATTGTGCAAAACCCGTGCCGACTTCGAACCAACGACCGTCGACTGTGTTTACATTTTAAGCGCAATGTCTAGTACCCTACGTGCGCAAAGCTATACGAGATACCTGTATAATATAGTATATATATATATAGATAATTATTTGATATTTAAGCATTATACGACTCCACCACGTCCGACCGTTCAATCGACACGTACGTTCCGTCATAGATTTTTAGACATCTTTATGTACCTAAGTCTGTCGGACCAACACTTGCGGCGTACATACTGTTATATTAATCTGTTCTACCGGTGTACACGTATTTAAATGTATAGTCACAAATAGTTAGCTACTACAATTATTAACATT
>NW_021237687.1:0-1417 GCF_002162155.2 Triticum dicoccoides | reverse complement strand
AAAGCGAATAATTATGAGATTATCTAGGCATGATCATGTATATAGGCATCACGTCTGTGACAAGTAGACCGACTCCTGCCTGCATCTACTACTATTACTCCACACATCGACCGCTATCCAGCATGCATCTAGAGTATTAAGTTCATAAAGAACAGAGTAACGCATTAAGAAAGATGACATGATGTAGAGGGATAAAGTCATGCAATATGATATAAACCCCATCTTTTTATCCTCGATGGCAACAATACAATACGTGCCTTGCTGCCCCTGCTGTCACTGGGAAAGGACACCGCAAAATTGAACCCAAAGCTAAGCACTTCCCCCATTGCAAGAAAGATCAATCTAGTAGGCCAAACCAAACTGATAATTCGAAGAGACTTGCAAAGATAACTTAATCACCCATAAAAGAATTCAGAGGAGATTCAAATATTTCTCATAGATAAACTTGATCATAAACCCGCAATTCATCGGATCTCGACAAACACACCGCAAAAAAAGTTACAACGGATAGATCTCCAAGAAGATCAAGGAGAACATGGTATTGAGATCCAAAGAGAGAGAAGAAGCCATCTAGCTAATAACTATGGACCAAAGGTCTGTGGTAAACTACTCACAACTCATCAGAGAGGCCTTGGAGATGATGTAAAGGCCCTCCGTGGTCGATTCCCCCTTCGGCGGAGCGTCGGCGAAGGCTCCAAGATGGGATCTCGCGGATACAGAAGGTTACGACGGAGGAAATAGTTCTTCGTTGGCTCCCCTGATGTTTTCGGGGTACATGGGTTTTTATAGAAGGAAGAAGTAGGTCGGCGGACTCCCGAGGGGCCCACGAGATAGGGGGCGTACCCAGTAGGGGGGCGCCCTCCACCCTCGTGGCCGCCTCGATTGTTGCGTGACTTCCACTCCAAGTCCTCTGGATCACGTTCGTTCCAAAAATCACGCTCCCGAAGGTTTCATTCCGTTTGGACTCCGTTTTATATTCCTTTTCTTCGAAACACTGAAATAGGCAAAAAAAACAGCAATTCGGGCTGGGCCTCTGGTTAGTAGGTTAGTCCCAAAAATGATATAAATGTGTAAAGTAAAGCCCATCAACATCCAAAACGGGTAATATAATAGCATGGAACAATCAAAAATTATAGATATGTTGGAGACGTATCAGTGTCATACCTAGTGCATTAGGTCCAATGAAAATCTCTTGTGACAATACTGGTGCAGTAGCCTTGGCAAAGGAATCCAGATTTCACAAGAGAACCAAGCACATCAAGAGACGCTTCAATTCCATCCGTGACCAGGTCAAGGAGGGTGACATAGAGATTTGCAAGATACATACGGATCTGAATGTTGCAGACCCGTTGACTAAGCCTCTCTCACGAGCAAAACATGATCAGCACCAAGACTCCATGGGTGTTAGAATCATTAC
>NW_021237686.1:0-503 GCF_002162155.2 Triticum dicoccoides | reverse complement strand
GCATAAAACTCATAACAACTGTCATCGTAACTTTAAGCGTGCGGACCCTACGGTTTGAGAACAATGTAGACATGACCGAGACACGTCTCCGGTCAATAACCAATAGCGGGATCTGGATGCCCATATTGGCTCCTACATATTCTACGAAGATCTTTATCGGTCAGACCACATAACAACATACGTTGTTCCCTTTGTCATCGGTATGTTACTTGCCCGAGATTCGATCGTCGGTATCCAATACCTAGTTCAATCTTGTTACCGGCAAGTCTCTTTACTCGTTCCGTAATACATCCTCTCACAACTAACATATTAGTTGTAATGATTGCAAGGCTTATGTGATGTGCATTACCGAGAGGGCCCAGAGATACCTCTCCGACAATCGGAGTGACAAATCCTAATCTCGAAATACGCCAACCCAACATGTACCTTTGGAGACACCTGTAATGCTCCTTTATAATCACCCAGTTACGTTGTGACGTTTGGTAGCACCCAAAGTGTTCGTC
>NW_021237685.1:0-777 GCF_002162155.2 Triticum dicoccoides | reverse complement strand
TGACCTAAGTTTTCCTGAAATATAATCGCCTTGCCCCATTGATCTATTGCCCTCTCACATCTCTCACGGGCGACCAGTCATTGGCGGCAGATCCTGCGAAAGCTCGCCCCCTCATCGCCTCTACAGAAGGTTTACATCCTGTCTCCTCTTTCGAGTCTCCCGCCTCCCTCGTTTCCGCGCCCAAGGTTTGCATCTGGAGGCATCTTCCCTACCCAAATTGATAATTCTTGTAAGTTGATAATTGTGCTTGGTCCATGTGCCCGAATTCCTATTTGTTGTTGGTGCTAATTGTTCTTGGGGGTTCATGCTCAAATTGCTAGTGCTCATTTTGGATACCAAAGAAACCAAAGCAAACACAAACACCAAACAAAAGCTTGATCAAAGACTTAATTCGCCTTTGCGAGTGGCATAATGAAGTTATTTCATACATTCATTGAAGAACTAAGATGAGCAAACTTGCACGAGCGAATGTGATCTAAAATATTTTGAAGAGATGGTAAACAAAAAACTTCGTTCTCCACCGTTGAACGTATCGTACAATGCTATGTAGGTCAGTCTAACTAGAATGTAGGAAAAACCAAGCAATATGGCAACCTACCACGTAAGATGTAAATGCCAACAAAACTGTGGTTGGACTTGCACTGAATGTGTGGCCCAAAGTAATGGATGCATTCAAGTTATAGTATGAAGAACACATTACCATCGGCCCAGGAATCTATCTTGTTACAATTTTTTCCTATTGAAACTTGTTTCACAAAATTAGAAATGAAACAAGAT
>NW_021237684.1:0-1561 GCF_002162155.2 Triticum dicoccoides | reverse complement strand
CTATGCAGTAATTACAGAGAAATTTACACCACTAAATTAAAGTGAAAGCTACACTACAAAATTTACAGTGTAAATACGCATCGGATTACAGTAAGAAATCAAGACAAACTACACAGGAAATAAACTGTAATTAAGTGAAAATTACACTCCAACCTGCACAGAAATATACATGGGATTACAGTGTAATTAAGTGAAAATTACATGACAAAATACAATGTAAATATACATGGGATTGCATTGTCAAAAATACATGACAATATACACATGAGATAAGATGAAGAAAACACATTGGCACCTTCAGAAAAAAGGATGGGAATGTGACCAAAATGATAGAATGTGACAAAATTAAGTGAAATTAGGCGTAACTAAAGGACAAGTTATCCACTCAGAAATTAGGGGGGCCAGTTTCACAGTACTTACTACAAAAGGTGCAACTTAGTAGGGTGCATAAGATAGCAGTGAAGCTCTACATTACAAGTTGCAGTGAAGATATGGGGCAACTAACAGGGAAAAATGCAGGAGAAGCTATCATATATTCTTGCACAAAATACATTAAAATGGAGGGTGAACTACAATGACTCTGGAACAAACTACACAATAATCTATAATACCTAAATAGTTGATCTCCACTACACCTAATTCTTTCAACATGCAGCCCTCCACGTCACCATTGTGCCATGTCAGCATTCCCACTAGCCTATTTCTCAATTTTTCACTAGAGAAAACTATTTAGTCGTGGGTCTTTTATTTACAGAAGTTGAGAAAGTCCGATACGACACCTCAATTACTCTCCCCTTCATCTTCTGGGCTAGAGTCTGGCCGCCTGCCTACCCAGTACCCACGCCGGCATTTAGAGCTGCTCCCTCCTGCCGTCCCTCTGCTCCCAGTCGTCCTCGCAGCAGTGGCGTCAGACGCACCGGACGCGGTGGACGCGGCCATCCCTGACGGGGCCCCAATTTCTGCGGGATGTGGCCATGCAAAGAAGCAGGTCGCCGACGTCTCCCAGCCTCCTGCCGGCGCCATGGCCTGCTAGCCATCCCCGCCCAGGCGATCTATCCTCTGCACACACCGTGTCTCCCGTCTGGTCCCTCCTTGCGTCGGCGGCCTGAGACGCACACACCGGACGAGGCCCTTAGCCGGTACACATCTCCAGCCCTCCGTTACCTCCCCTTCCCTCTCCTATTTGGACCAGCTTATCCCGCTTTGTTCGGTTCCACTGGAACCAAACCTCTAGGGGATTAGACCCACACAGGGATTTGGTGATCCCCACCTCGTCACCCAATCCCCTAACCAACAAACCCTGCTAATCCCTGTACAACAATACGTGTTCGGTTAGTCCCCGGCAACCTCCCATCAATGGCCTTTGTACACTTCAGCACCAAATCAACTAAACCTCCTATCGTTGTTCTTTGCACCAAATCAAAAGAACATCACACACACAACAAACTTGCTATAAATTTCATACATCCAAGCACCAAATCCGCATAACAGTATTTTTGTTGCGTCAGAACAAAACATTATATGAGAAGCTTGCTGCAAGTTGATATTTTAGAAGAAAAAA
>NW_021237683.1:0-555 GCF_002162155.2 Triticum dicoccoides | reverse complement strand
GGGGGGGGGGGTGCTAGGCATGACATCATGTTACTGGGTCATCAAAGGATCAATATCATAACTCTTGGAAAGTTGTCCTAACCATCATATCTGACGGAGATTCAGGTATGATTGGTGTCAGGATACCTCAGGCTCAGGATGCCTGAGAAGAAAGGTGCAACACCAATTGACGGGATGACACTATAAGATTCTCGGCAAATGAACTATGAAGTGACTTCCGTTAACAAGAGTTCATCATTAACCCAAGGAGAGGACAAGGAGGTGTCTGGTGAACTCAACGGCAATTCACCGAGATTCCCAAAAGATGGATTTCCACCATTAAGGAGATAACATTTGTTAGATCAAATGATATAGGGAAGTATGCTCGAGGAAAACATACACAATTAAACATTGGTTGAAAGGTGCGCCCGAAATATGGGTTGGGTTGCACGACCAATGTCAGAATGGTGATTCAATTAGCGAAGGACTTAGAATGAACTATCGCCCATTCACTTCAAAGCAATAGGGTTGCTAGAAGTTTTGAATTCACACGTCATAGCTCCATTGTCGGTATTC
>NW_021237682.1:0-483 GCF_002162155.2 Triticum dicoccoides | reverse complement strand
GTTCTATTTCATTAATGTGACCTCGTATAATAGCTTCTCAATCACGTGACCACAGGTAGTTTGACCCTCTTACTCTTAAAACAGCGATGCTACAGCTACGGACAGTTTTTCACGCATTCAAGGATACGGACGGGAGTGTTGTCACCTGGTTGGGTGGAGAGGGGCCCCACCCCTGGATTTCAGGGTGTAGGAGTGAATTAGGAGATGCCAGATACGTTTGTAAGATTGTTTCCGTAAGCCCTGTCTGTAAGTCTATCATTTTCGCTCCTAAAAAATGCATACTTCTCCACTGGCTAAAGACGTTCACTAGAGGTCCAGTCCAGGCAACACAATGGTGACAACAGTTTATGTGGAATCAATGTTTACTATGTCCCTGTTTATCCCTTAATATTGCGAGTTTCTTTTGTCCAAACATAGCATTTAGATATTACCGACAATCACATCATACAGTTTAGCTCACATTCATCATTTGACCCTTTCTCC
>NW_021237681.1:0-2811 GCF_002162155.2 Triticum dicoccoides | reverse complement strand
TTGAAAAATCTTATCAAGCGTCTTGATCTATCTATATAGATCTTGATGCTCAATGTGTAAGGAGCTTCACCGAGGTCTTGCTTTGAAAAACTCTTATTCAAGTATCCTTTCATGCTATCCAGAATTTCCATATCATTTCCAATTAACAATATGTCATCCACATATAATATTAGAAATGCTACAGAGCTCCCACTCACTTTCTTGTAAATACAAGCTTCTTCAAAAATCTGTATAAAACCATATGCTTTGATCAACTCATCAAAGCGTATATTCCAACTCCGAGATGCTTGCACCAGTCCATTGATGGATTGTTGGAGCTTGCACACTTTGTTAGCATCTTTAGGATTGACAAAAACTTTCTGGTTGCATCATATACAACTCTTCTTTAATAAATCCATTAAGGAATGCAGTTTTGACATCCATTTGCCAGATTTCATAAAATGTGGCAATTGCTAACATGATTCAGACAGACTTAAGCTTCGATACGAGTGAGAAAATCTCATCGTATTCAACACCTTGAACTTGTCGAAAACCTTTTGCGACAATTCTAGCTTTGTAGATAGTAACACTATCAGCGCCCGTCTTCCTCTTAAAGATCCATTTAATCTCAATGTCTCGCCGATCATTGGGCAAGTCAATCAAAGTCCATACTTTGTTTTCATACATGGATCTTATCTCAGATCTCATGGCCTCAAGCCATTTTGCGGAATCTGGGCTCACCATCGCTTCTTCATAGTTCATAGGTTCATCATGGTCTAGTAACATAACTTCCAGAACAGTATTACCGTACCACTCTGGTGCGGATCTTACTCTGTAAGACCTACGAGGTTCTGTAGTAACTTAATATGAAGTTTCATGATCATCATCATTAACTTCCTCACTAATTGGTGTAGTAGTCACAGGAACAGATTTCTGTGATGAACTACTTTCAAATGAGGGAGCAGGTACAGTTACCTCATCAAGTTCTACTTTCCTCCCACTCACTTCTTTCGATAGAAACTTCCTCTCTAGAAAGGATCCATATTAGCAACGAATAACTTGCCTTCGGATCTGTGATAGAAGGTGTATTCTATGAAGACGCACTTCTCCGATTTGGGTTCGAGCTTATCAAGTTGAAAACCTTTTTTTCATATAAGCATCGCAACTCCAAACTTTAAGAAATGACATATTAGGTTTACTGCTAAACCATAGTTCATATGATGTCGTCTCAACGGATTTAGATGGTGCCCTTTTAACGTGAATGCAGCTGTCTCTAATGCATAACCCCAAAACGATAATGGTAAATCAGTAAGAGACATCATAGATCGCACCATATCCAATAAAGTGCGGTTACGACGTTCGGACACACCATAACGTTGTGGTGTTCCAGGTGGCGTGAGCTGTGAAACTATTCCACATTGTTTTAATTGAAGACCAAACTCGTAACTCAAATATTCGTCTCCGCGATCAGATCATAGAAACTTTATTTTCTTGTTACGATGATTTTTCCACTTCACTCTGAAATTCTTTGAACCTTTCAATTATTTCAGACTTATGTTTCATCAAGAAGATATACTTATATCTGCTCAAATCATCTCGTGAAGGTCAGAAAATAACGATACCTGCCACGAGCATCAACACTCATTGGACCGCATACATCGGTATGTATTATTTCCAATAAGTCACTAGCTCGTTCCATTGTTCCGGAGAACGGAGTTTTAGTCATCTTGCCCAAAAGGCACGGTTCGCAAGCATCAAATGATTCATAACCAAGTGATTCCGAAAATCCATCTTTATAGAGTTTCTTCATGCGCTTTACACCGATATGACCCAAACGGCAGTGCCACAAATAAGTTGCACTATCATTATTAACTTTTCATCTTTTGGCATCAATATTATGAATATGTGTATCACTACGATCAAGATCCAGCAAACTATTTTCATTGGGTGTATGACCATTGAAGGTTTTATTCATGTAAACAGAACAACAATTATTCTTTGACTTTAAATGAATAACCGTATTGCAATAAACATGATTAAATCATATTCATGCTCAACGCAAACGCCAAATAACATTTATTTAGGTTTAACACTAATCCCGAAAGTATAGGGAGTGTGCGATGATGATCATATCAATCTTGGAACCACTTCCAACACACATCGTCACTTCACCCTCAACTAGTTTCTGTTTATTCTGTAACTCCTGTTTCGAGTTACTAATATTTAGCAACCGAACAAGTATCAAATACTCAGGGGCTACTATAAACACTAGTAAAGTATACATCAATAACATGTATATCAAATATACCCTTGTTCACTTTGCCATCCTTCTTATCCACCAAATATTCAGGGCATTTCCGCTTCTAGTGACCATTTCCTTTGCAGTATAATCACTCAGTTTCAGGCTTTGGTCCAGCTTTGGGCTTCTTCGCGGGAGTGACAACTTGCTTGTCATTCTACTTGAAGTTTCCTTTCTTTCCCTTTGCCCTTTTCTTGAAACTAGTGGTCTTGTCAATCATCAACACTTGATGCTCTTTCTTGATTTCTACCTTCGTCGATTTCAACATCACGAAGAGCTCGGGAATTGTTTTCGTCATCCCTTGCATACTATAGTTCATCATGAAGTTCTAGTAACTTAGTGATGGTGACTAGAGAATTCTGTCAATCACTATCTTATCTGGAAGATTAACTCCCACTTGATTCAAGTGATTGAAGTACCCAGACAATCTGAGCACATGCTTACTAGTTGAGCGATTCTCCTCCATCTTTTAGCTATAGAATTTGTTGGAGACTTCATATCTCTCAACTCGGGTATTTGCTTGAAATATTAAC
>NW_021237680.1:0-557 GCF_002162155.2 Triticum dicoccoides | reverse complement strand
GCTCGGCTATAAAGAGAGCCCTCCGCAGCCTCCTCGAGCCTCATCCACTCCTCACACACACTCCACAAACATGTAGAAAGTCGTGGCCCGGCCGGGCAGGCCTCGGGCCGCCTTCCCCGAGCTCAATCTCGCCGGCAATCCCCTCTGTCCGTCTGCACCACTCCAGCCCCTCCCAAGCTAAGGCGACCCTTCCAGGGCCTCCGACGTGCCTCGGTGGTGCCGTTCCACCCGGTTGGAGCGCCTGGTGCCGCCTCTAGTCGCTGTCGTCTTCAACTCCGGACACCGCTACCTTCTGTCGCCGCTGTCCGACCACCCCTAGCTAAACTACGGGTATGGGCAGGTGAGCCTCCGTCGCCTCTTTCGATCCCTCCTTCCAGTTTTGGCCAAGGAGCTCTCCTCATCGGCGTGTCCTCCGGCGAAGCCCCGCCGCCCTATGTCTCTCTCTCCCTCCCCCTCACCTGATCAGCGGGGCCCGCTAGTCAGCCACTCTGTTCGTGCCCGAAGCGCTATGAGTGGAGGCGCCCTGCGGGTTTACGCCTTCGACGTCGCCCCCCCCC
>NW_021237679.1:0-1561 GCF_002162155.2 Triticum dicoccoides | reverse complement strand
CTATGCAGTAATTACAGAGAAATTTACACCACTAAATTAAAGTGAAAGCTACACTACAAAATTTACAGTGTAAATACGCATCGGATTACAGTAAGAAATCAAGACAAACTACACAGGAAATAAACTGTAATTAAGTGAAAATTACACTCCAACCTGCACAGAAATATACATGGGATTACAGTGTAATTAAGTGAAAATTACATGACAAAATACAATGTAAATATACATGGGATTGCATTGTCAAAAATACATGACAATATACACATGAGATAAGATGAAGAAAACACATTGGCACCTTCAGAAAAAAGGATGGGAATGTGACCAAAATGATAGAATGTGACAAAATTAAGTGAAATTAGGCGTAACTAAAGGACAAGTTATCCACTCAGAAATTAGGGGGGCCAGTTTCACAGTACTTACTACAAAAGGTGCAACTTAGTAGGGTGCATAAGATAGCAGTGAAGCTCTACATTACAAGTTGCAGTGAAGATATGGGGCAACTAACAGGGAAAAATGCAGGAGAAGCTATCATATATTCTTGCACAAAATACATTAAAATGGAGGGTGAACTACAATGACTCTGGAACAAACTACACAATAATCTATAATACCTAAATAGTTGATCTCCACTACACCTAATTCTTTCAACATGCAGCCCTCCACGTCACCATTGTGCCATGTCAGCATTCCCACTAGCCTATTTCTCAATTTTTCACTAGAGAAAACTATTTAGTCGTGGGTCTTTTATTTACAGAAGTTGAGAAAGTCCGATACGACACCTCAATTACTCTCCCCTTCATCTTCTGGGCTAGAGTCTGGCCGCCTGCCTACCCAGTACCCAAGCCGGCATTTAGAGCTGCTTCCTCCTGCCGTCCCTCTGCTCCCAGTCGTCCTCGCAGCAGTGGCGTCAGACGCACCGGACGCGGTGGACGCGGCCATCCCTGACGGGGCCCCAATTTCTGCGGGATGTGGCCATGCAAAGAAGCAGGTCGCCGACGTCTCCCAGCCTCCTGCCGGCGCCATGGCCTGCTAGCCATCCCCGCCCAGGCGATCTATCCTCTGCACACACCGTGTCTCCCGTCTGGTCCCTCCTTGCGTCGGCGGCCTGAGACGCACACACCGGACGAGGCCCTTAGCCGGTACACATCTCCAGCCCTCCGTTACCTCCCCTTCCCTCTCCTATTTGGACCAGCTTATCCCGCTTTGTTCGGTTCCACTGGAACCAAACCTCTAGGGGATTAGACCCACACAGGGATTTGGTGATCCCCACCTCGTCACCCAATCCCCTAACCAACAAACCCTGCTAATCCCTGTACAACAATACGTGTTCGGTTAGTCCCCGGCAACCTCCCATCAATGGCCTTTGTACACTTCAGCACCAAATCAACTAAACCTCCTATCGTTGTTCTTTGCACCAAATCAAAAGAACATCACACACACAACAAACTTGCTATAAATTTCATACATCCAAGCACCAAATCCGCATAACAGTATTTTTGTTGCGTCAGAACAAAACATTATATGAGAAGCTTGCTGCAAGTTGATATTTTAGAAGAAAAAA
>NW_021237678.1:0-526 GCF_002162155.2 Triticum dicoccoides | reverse complement strand
GGGGGGGGGGCTTTAGTGCCCACCAATTAGTGCCGGTAATGGAACCGGCACTAAAGGCCCTTACGAACCGGTTTTAAAGCTCCGTTTTCTACTAGTGCCACCCAAATTTACCAAGTTAAAAGAGTGTTGTCGTCGAGGCCACCCCAAACCCTTGAAGCGTTGCCAAGGCCACCCCAAACCCTAGAGAAGCGTCGAGGCCACTAATATGATTCCTTGTTGTGATTAGCTAGCTAGTTCTACGTTTGCCACTAATATATCCATCTGTCATGTTTGAATAATAATTGCCATGCTGTAAATATTTGCAGAAACTATGGAGCACCCCCGAGACGAAGCAACAGAAGCAATATTGGGGGACATAATCATAGCCGGAAGTGATGTAGTCATGTCGTTTCTCAACGAAACCGATGGTCTGGAAGGACAGGGTGAAGAAGTAGGCTACGGTGATCGAACAATGGAGGAGGAAGGACATGATTATGATGGCTCCGGTGACCGAATGCCGGTGGAAGAAGGACACCGTCTGCGTCGG
>NW_021237677.1:0-2339 GCF_002162155.2 Triticum dicoccoides | reverse complement strand
GACAACCAGTGGCGCGACTCCTTTGGGATAGGCCGTGTGGCGCGTACCTTTATGGGTGCCGCACGTTTTGTTATGTGAAGTAAGTTTACTGTTTTTACTTCTTGTGGAAAATTCTTTTGTTTCCTGGTGCTCTGCTTTTGGGGTTCGTCATCGTCTTCGCTTGGTGTGTCAAGCCCCTTGTGTTCGGCGTTGAGTCTGCCGGATTGTTTGAAGACCCAACAATCTCTGTGGGTATGGTTAGCAGGCTTCCCAGGAGTACTGTGTATTTGACATATCCTGTCCAGGATTTTGTTTACGTTGGATAGGTCGTCCCTGTTATCCTGGAGGGGCGGCCTTTTCTAATTCTGTCGTGAGCTTTTGAATCCGGCGTTGGCGGCCGTGCTCTTCGAATTGTTTTCCTTGGTCCGGCGACGATCCTTGTTGTGTCACGGTTTTCCATTTGCATCCCTAGTTTCGGACGTACTTGGGTCACTGGTGCTACATCTTGCCAACCAGCTGTCCTCTCCTGCGCAAAAGCTGGTCATGAGGCTTGTCAATGCGGCCATTGTTCTTGGATTTTCTTGACCGAGGTGTCTGGCGAGCCATTCGTCTCGAACGTTGTGCCTAAAAGCTGCTAGGGCTTCGGCATCCGGACAGTCGACTATTTGATTCTTCTTAGTGAGAAATCTATTGCAGAACTGCCGAGCTGACTCTCCGGGCCGTTGGGTTATGTGACTGAGATCGTCTGCATCCGGAGGGCGGACATAGGTCCCTTGAAAATTTGCTCGGAAAGCGTCCTCGAGCTCTTCCCAACTTCCAATTGTGTTTTTAGGAAGGCTTTTAAGCCAATGCCGGGCTGGCCCTTTAAGCTTGAGGGGTAAGTATTTGATGGCGTGGAGGTCATCTCCTCTAGCCATATGTATGTGGAGGATATAATCGTCGATCCAGACACCAGGGTCTGTTGTTCCGTCGTATGCCTCTATGTTTACGGGTTTGAATCCCGCTAGAAATTCATAATCCAGGACCTCATCGGTGAAACATAGGGGGTGTGCGGCGCCCCTGTATTTGGGTGTGCCGGATTCGGATATTGGCTTTGTTGCATTGCTTACGAGAGCTTGCTTTCTTGGCCCATAAATGGACCTGGATGGGCCATCCTTTTGGTGCGAATCCTTAAGTGGGTCGCATGCCGGCTTGAGTGCGGCGCCGCTTGCCGCTTTGTGCTGGCCATGGGGTCGTCTATCCGACCGGGTGGCTTTCTTATTTTTTGAATGCGAGGGTTCTAAGGCCTCTTCGCCGAATTCGGGCAGTAGCTTGCGTTTCAGATAGCTTTTAATGTGGCGACTGCCGCCGTATTTGTCTGCGGTATTGAGTACTTTACTCCATCTGATCCTGAGTGCATCTTCCGCAGTTTTTAGCTTCCGCTTCTGCTTTTTCAGGCTGCGTGCGGTTGCAACGAGCCTCTTGTGGAGGTTCTTCTGCTTCATGGGCTTATCCAGCGTAAGGTCGTCCGGAATGCCATTTTCGCCGGGGGAGGGTTGTTTGGTTTCTTTATCCGGGTTTCCCTGTTCAGACAGTTGCTCTAAGGCATGCTCGTCGTCTGCCGGCTCATCCTGCTCTATGGCTGGGTCTTTATCGAGGCGGGGCTTGGGCCGGCATTTACGCCGACGCTTTGATTGTTTTTCGAGAGATCGATCCCTCATTCCGTCCCCGTGTTCCTCGTTGTCGCTTCCTTTAGGGGTATCCACCATGTACACATCATGAGGTGAGGTGGCTGACCAATGCCCTATAGGCGTTGGTTCATCTGTGTCTCCTGCATCGTCGTCCATGTCGTCGATGTCTTCGGAGTCGAAGTTGAGCACGTCGTTTAAATTATCGACAGTGGCTACCAAATGGGTGGTGGGTGGGTTTTGAATTTCTTCATCATCCGTATCCCATCCTTGCTGACCGTAGTCCGGCCAGGGCTCTCCTGATAAAGAGAGAGACTTTAGTGACTTCAGGATGTCGCCGAAGGGCGAGTGCTGAAAGATGTTTGCGGCAGTGAACTCCATGATCGGCGCCCAATCGGATTCGATAGGCGGGCGTGCGGAGGGCTCGGAGTCCGAAGAGGAATCCGGCTCCTCGGAGTCAGAGGCCATGCGGAGTGCGGGGCTGGTGTTCGGCTCGATCACCTTTGGGATCACAGCCCCCGAGGCGGCGTCCAACCGCTCATCCTCGATCGATGCAACCAGCTCCGAATTAAGGGTCGGAACCGATGCGTGTGCGGCCTCCAGGACACTGTTCGGCGGCAGAGCTAGATCATGCCCCTCGAGACAGTGCAGCGCGCTTGGCTGTGGCTCGAATCCGTCGAAGATCAAGTCTCC
>NW_021237676.1:0-1551 GCF_002162155.2 Triticum dicoccoides | reverse complement strand
GTCTGAACAGGGAAACCCGGATAAAGAAACCAAACAACCCTCCCCCGGCGAAAATGGCATTCCGGACGACCTTACGCTGGATAAGCCCATGAAGCAGAAGAACCTCCACAAGAGGCTCGTTGCAACCGCACGCAGCCTGAAAAAGCAGAAGCGGAAGCTAAAAACTGCGGAAGATGCACTCAGGATCAGATGGAGTAAAGTACTCAATACCGCAGACAAATACGGCGGCAGTCGCCACATTAAAAGCTATCTGAAACGCAAGCTACTGCCCGAATTCGGCGAAGAGGCCTTAGAACCCTCGCATTCAAAAAATAAGAAAGCCACCCGGTCGGATAGACGACCCCATGGCCAGCACAAAGCGGCAAGCGGCGCCGCACTCAAGCCGGCATGCGACCCACTTAAGGATTCGCACCAAAAGGATGGCCCATCCAGGTCCATTTATGGGCCAAGAAAGCAAGCTCTCGTAAGCAATGCAACAAAGCCAATATCCGAATCCGGCACACCCAAATACAGGGGCGCCGCACACCCCCTATGTTTCACCGATGAGGTCCTGGATTATGAATTTCTAGCGGGATTCAAACCCGTAAACATAGAGGCATACGACGGAACAACAGACCCTGGTGTCTGGATCGACGATTATATCCTCCACATACATATGGCTAGAGGAGATGACCTCCACGCCATCAAATACTTACCCCTCAAGCTTAAAGGGCCAGCCCGGCATTGGCTTAAAAGCCTTCCTAAAAACACAATTGGAAGTTGGGAAGAGCTCGAGGACGCTTTCCGAGCAAATTTTCAAGGGACCTATGTCCGCCCTCCGGATGCAGACGATCTCAGTCACATAACCCAACGGCCCGGAGAGTCAGCTCGGCAGTTCTGCAATAGATTTCTCACTAAGAAGAATCAAATAGTCGACTGTCCGGATGCCGAAGCCCTAGCAGCTTTTAGGCACAACGTTCGAGACGAATGGCTCGCCAGACACCTCGGTCAAGAAAATCCAAGAACAATGGCCGCATTGACAAGCCTCATGACCAGCTTTTGCGCAGGAGAGGACAGCTGGTTGGCAAGATGTAGCACCAGTGACCCAAGTACGTCCGAAACTAGGGATGCAAATGGAAAACCGTGACACAACAAGGATCGTCGCCGGACCAAGGAAAACAATTCGAAGAGCACGGCCGCCAACGCCGGATTCAAAAGCTCACGACAGAATTAGAAAAGGCCGCCCCTCCAGGATAACAGGGACGACCTATCCAACGTAAACAAAATCCTGGACAGGATATGTCAAATACACAGTACTCCTGGGAAGCCTGCTAACCATACCCACAGAGATTGTTGGGTCTTCAAACAATCCGGCAGACTCAACGCCGAACACAAGGGGCTTGACACACCAAGCGAAGACGATGACGAACCCCAAAAGCAGAGCACCAGGAAACAAAAGAATTTTCCACAAGAAGTAAAAACAGTAAACTTACTTCACATAACAAAACGTGCGGCACCCATAAAGGTACGCGCCACACGGCCTATCCCAAAGGAGTCGCGCCACTGGTTGTC
>NW_021237675.1:0-1285 GCF_002162155.2 Triticum dicoccoides | reverse complement strand
AAAAAAAAAGCAGCGCAAAAAAAAAGGGCGAAAAAAAAATCCAGAGTGTGCTTTTCCCTTGTTTACGTGCCGCGCCGTGATTTTGTTGGTGTTCTAGGCTCGTGTCTCTAGTACAGTCTAGCCTAGGACCAGCACAGTACCGTCGTTGAGCGTTTATTCAACTTTGCATCTCTGAATTGATTATTGCTGACCCTCTTTGCTACCATATTATAAGCCTTCCCAGCTCCACATACATCTACGTCGTGCATTTGACTCTCCCTGGTAATCGCTCTATCCAAGTTTGAGAGTTTTTTACTACAACGGTTGCCGATCACCGCCTGCTGCTGGGTAAGAACTGGTAAGAATTTTAGATTTGCTTGACGGATTTGTGACACCCACCACCACCTCTTGTTAGTAGTCTGTAGGATCATATTCTTGTGTGTTTCTATTGCTGCTAACCATGCCAGGATCACAAGCCGACGAGACTGACTGGGAGAACATGACGAATAAGGATTTGCATGATAAATTTCAGCAAATGATGAGTGGACAGGTGCAAGATGTGCTAAATAGATTTGAAGAGGCCATGGAGAAGATAGATAGCATGGAGAAGATGTTCGAAACAAAGCTCGATAACAAGTTTAATGAATTGCTCGCGCGTCTTCCACCACCACCACCCGCTGCACCTAACGCACCTCTCGAACAACAACAACAATGACTACCTCCACGTCGCGAAACAGATCTCCGCCGAGCGGGCCGTGTTCCTCTTGCGTTTGGCCAAACAGTTTGTGCTGCTGTTGATACTTCTGTGGCTCCTGCTGCTGATGCGGAGGAGGAGGATTATCTGGGAGATTACGAGGATGAGGTTGCTCAAAATCAGAACTACGTGCAACCACCTGCACCACAACCACCAGGTCGTCCACATGCAAATAATCACAATGGTAGGGCTTTCCCTCAGGTACGAGATCATGACCATCTTCCTAAACTGAAATTGAATATTCCACCTTTCGAGGGTAGATATGTTCCTGATATATATCTTACTTGGGAGTTAGAAACTGAACAACGATTTACATGTTTACAATATCCCGAGGAGAGACGGGTTGCCGCTGCTGTTTGTGCTTTCACTAGTTTTGCATGTGTATGGTGGTCTGAACATTGTAGATTATATCCTATTCCAACTACTTGGGCTGCTTTGAAAACTGCTATGCGTACTCGTTGGGTTCCACCATATTATCAACGTGAATTGCTTCAGAAATTTCAGCGCTTAAGACAAGGAAAAAATTCTGTAGAAGAATATTATCAGGAATTA
>NW_021237674.1:0-787 GCF_002162155.2 Triticum dicoccoides | reverse complement strand
AGAACAAGTTGAACTAATTGAATTAGTATAGCTAGATATTAATTAGGTATATATATGAGATTTGAACTAGTTGAATTAATATAACTAGTTTATTTTTAGTATGAAAATTAATAGAACAAGTTTATTTTTAGTTGAACTAGTTAGTTGAATTAGTTCAATTAATTAGGTATAGTTTTCGTAAGTGCTTAGTTGAATTAGTTCAATTAATTAGTTGAACTAGATGAATTAATAGAATTAGTTGAATTAATAGAACTAATAAGTGTTTAATGTTTCACCTATGAACATATGAATGTCGTCTGACGACGAACACAATTTCATTACGTGCGAATACTGCGAAGACCAGCGCGGCCTGTGCGGCAGAAATTTTCTAGTTGATGGTAGACGCTTCAGCATCAAGCTGGATGAGAACTTCGAAGTGGATACAGTAAGTCACAACGACAAGTCTTTTTCGTAATTAAGCATGACTTATGCTTCATTTGCTTCAACTTTTAATTTTAATTTTTCACTATTCTACTAGCGTATCCCCTGCCATGCAAGAATTTTTGTCTTGGATAAGATAGGTTTCAGCCCTAACGAAACTATGGAGGTAAAAAGAATTTACTTGAAGACCGAGCATGGTTATACCTTCAACGTCAAATTATACAATGCAGACACATACACCTATTTTGAAAGCAAAACTTGGCAAGAACTATGCAAGGCTTATGCATTTGAGTCTGATATGGTTATCACCTTTGATATTCGTCCGGAAGATGATATTGAAGGTAATAGAGACATCTGGATGCAGACG
>NW_021237673.1:0-1342 GCF_002162155.2 Triticum dicoccoides | reverse complement strand
AAAAAATCCAAAATGTCTTGGAAAAATATCCATCATCTATGGATATGGTTTTCACCCTTTTCCAGTGATCATGAACATTTTTGCAAACCAATTTGGGTTCTTTGAAAATATTTTGAAGTTGAACCTATTTGCAATGCTTTGGTGCTAGGGCTTGGTCATCCCCATTTCAAATTTCATACAATTTAAACATGTTGCACACATGAAGCTAGCCTAGAGCATTACCAGAAGCTAGGGATGTGACAACTCACCCCCACTAAACAAGAATCTCGTCTCGAGATTCAAGCGTAGGGTAAGGTGAAGGGGAAACGCAAACTAGTATAATCTTCACGATCCAGGGTGCACTTCAGTTGAACGTTGATTCATTCACCATCATTGCCTTGAAGTCTTGCCTTGAAAAACCCTGTCAACATGACATGGAGGGAAGAAGGAGACTCTAGAAGGGTCGATCTTCTCGAAGATCGAACAACTCACGGAATGAGACATAGGACCATCTCTAGGGTTGAGACACGAGTTACACATCAAGAGGGGTGGAAAGAGACGGATGACGAAGGTGCACTAGGTAGACAATAATTTCACGCTTAAGAAGGTGGTAAACAATTGTCAACGTAGCGAGGAGTTGAGTTGCCATGATACCATAACGATACACCTTAGGGAAGGTGACTCGTAGAGATATCCCTTTAAGTGGCAAAAAGAATTACTTTTGATTCAGAGATCATTGAAACTCTTTAAACCAGCCTAAGACAATTCTCGAGCGATCGTTTGGAGGGGGTCGGTAGAATGGCAAACTCAAACTTGGATGATGTGGATTACCTTGTTGAAGACAACGTAATGGATGAATTTTCTTATCACCGGAAATGGAACAGACCCATGGTAGAATGGCACATTGGCGGTGCAAGCTGGGAACAAAATGCAAATGATGGGAATGATTCTGGTAACTGGGGAAGAACCCAACAATAGAGAGTGAATTCACTGTTTGAGAAGGTCACAGCATTGCCGAGGGAACTGAGAGCATCCCAATTAGAGCCGATGATAACACGTAGCGCTTGTGCGTGCTCTCAAGAACTTGAGCATTTCCACAACCATCAAGGTTTTATCAACAACCGCGTCAAGGGTGCTGACAACACAACATACTACCATGGTGAATAGCGATGGACGATGCAGATGCAATGGAGGATAACACTTTCTCAGATTTCACCTTAGCGAGCCAAGGAACAAAATCTGGATGATCGACCGAGAGACATTTAGCACTCCGCTTCTAATGTTCTCCTTGATGTGCTAGTGTATCCCATTCATAGATATGGTTTGATAACTAGAACATCAAGTAAAAGGTCGGACTTCGGGA
>NW_021237672.1:0-415 GCF_002162155.2 Triticum dicoccoides | reverse complement strand
GTGAAATTGAAAATAACTACAAAATGAACTGTGAAAATGTTGAAACTTGGCATGGTATCATCATTTCACCCACATATCATGTGCGAAAGAGTAGGGACGGTTACGGAAAAACTGGACGCACTTTGTGTACAAACTGGACAATCTCTTTCAGAGCATCAGGGTTTCGAACGAGAACTCATCTGTTACATGGGCACTTCAATGTTTTTTAAACTTATTTGAACTCTGGACTTCTTGTGTGTTCAGTATGCAGTATTCAAAGCGACATCATCAATTTCCAACATTTTCTGACATCATTTGCTGTTTTTCAGTCATTTACCTAATTGTTTAGAGAGCTAAATGACCGTGAAATTAAAAATCACTACAAAATGAACTGTGAAAATGTTGAAACTTGGCATGGTATCATCAATTGACCCGC
>NW_021237671.1:0-880 GCF_002162155.2 Triticum dicoccoides | reverse complement strand
TATGTGCATGATGCTGATTTTAAAGATGTATTACAGAATTGTAAAGAAGGAACAACTTGGAACAAGTTCATCATTAATGATGGATTTGTGTTCCGTGCTAACAAGCTATGCATTCCAGCTAGCTCCGTTCGTCTTTTGTTGTTGCAGGAGGCGCATGGAGGAGGACTAATGGGACACTTTGGCGTGAAGAAGACGGAGGACGTACTTGCTACACATTTCTTTTGGCCAAAGATGAGACGGGATGTTGAGCGCTTTGTTGCTCGCTGCACTACATGTCAAAAAGCTAAGTCACGACTCAATCCTCATGGTTTATATATGCCTTTGCCTGTACCTAGTGTTCCTTGGGAGGATATATCTATGGACTTTGTTTTAGGTTTACCTCGAACAAAGAAGGGGGGGATAGCATATTTGTTGTCGTGGATAGATTCTCGAAAATGCACACTTTATACCATGTCATAAAAGCGATGATGCTGTTAATGTTGCTGATTTGTTCTTTCATGAAATTATTCGCTTGCATGGTGTGCCAAATACTATTGTTTCAGATCGTGATACTAAATTTCTTAGCCACTTTTGGAGATGTTTATGGGCTAAGTTGGGGACTAAACTGCTTTTTAGTACTACTTGTCACCCCCAAACTGATGGACAAACTAAAGTAGTCAATAGAACATTGTCTACTATGCTTAGGGCTGTTTTGAAGAATAATAAGAAAATGTGGGAAGAATGCTTGCCTCATATTGAATTTGCTTATAATCGTTCATTGCATTCTACTACTAAGATGTGCCCTTTTGAAATTGTGTATGGTTTCCTACCTCGTGCACCTATTGATTTGTTGCCTCTTCCATCTTCGGAGAAGGTTAATTTTGATGCTAAACAACATGCT
>NW_021237670.1:0-386 GCF_002162155.2 Triticum dicoccoides | reverse complement strand
ACTGCTTGTCGTGCTAGAACTTGGAAGCATAGAATATGTTGAAGGGAGTGATGAAAAAGTTTCTTTTCATTTGAGTTGTCCTGTTGCAAGTTACAATAAACGCCCTGGTCTCTGGTCTTGGTTTATTTTGCACTAAGATCCCTACCAAGTGAAAGGAGCTTCTCCAATTTCTGCTCGAGAACTGGTTGAAACCGCGAGAAAAGTTTTGTGTACATTTCATTGATAACTTTGGCAATTTTCATCTTGGCATGGAATTGAAAGAAAAACGATCCGATATTATTAACACCGAGAATGAAAAGAAGTTATTAATACCGAAAATGAAAAATATCTTGTGAACGACTGTACGTTGTGTCAATAATTGCAGAAAGGGCATGGAATAATGTGCG
>NW_021237669.1:0-3091 GCF_002162155.2 Triticum dicoccoides | reverse complement strand
TTCGGGCGAAATCCCTTGCCGGCCATGACCGGGCCCCGACGGCGATGCCTGAGGGCGTCGTTTCCCTCCTTGGAGGCGTCGGTATGGACTGATCTCCTCACTTCACCTTTCCCTAGGTCTCCCGGGCGAAAGCCCTAACTCTGTTGGGCGGCGGCGGCGTTCACGGCGCCGTTCCCTTCTTGAAGGCGCCGCTTTGGGAACCTTGGGGTTGGGTGGCGCTTGTGGGGGGTGGGCAACGGCGGTGATGCGGCCCTTTTCTAGCATGGATTTACGTCCGTTGCTTGGAGATGGACTCGTGTAGGTGGAGGTCGTCGGCTGGCGTCGTGGTGGTGTCAATGGCGGAGGACCTGCCAAGGCTCGCGTAGGTGGAGGTCGTCGTTTGGCGTCGCGGTGGCGTCAATGGAGGAGGACCTGCCAAGGTTGTCACCTCAGTCTGCTCTGAAGATGGACCAGTGGAAGATGGCGGCGATGACACATGTGAGTGCGTCAGACTGGTTTGAGCCCCAGACTCGGCAGATGGCTCGGTCGGGGCCTCCGGTTTTAGATGTTAGGCTTGGGTGAGAGGTATGAGTATGTGGCCCAGCTTGCACCCCTTCATCATTTGGATAGGAGTAGCGGGAGATGCTGCCAATTGTTGTTGCAGCTATATCTCTCTTACTCAAGACTAGAGGTAGAAGAAGGAGGAGCACAATAATTTGGAGTTTCACCCGGCTGCAATCACAGCCCCGTTACTATTCCCAAAGCACAAAACTCCATACCGTGGTTCCAATCATCACATGGTCTACGGGATTTATACCCGGGCTGGCAAGCACATGACTCAACCCACCCCGCCCCGCTGCGCGCACGTCCTGCATGCCCGGCCGCATGCACCCGTGACGCGCACACTGCGGCCGCTCCCAATGCATCGTTAACCACCTACCTAGCTAGCTTGACGCGGCTGACCACCACGCACACTGCGCGGCTGCTCTAACAGATTGCCAAGACCCAGCCGATCTACCGTGGAGACTACGCCACACACACGCCACACACGCACACGCTGCTGCGTCCCACACGTCCCATCCGTCCCGCGCGCCACCGACACGGCCGACGAACCTGACGAGCCCAACAGCATCAGTGTGTCCCGCCCGTCCCGCGCGCACCCGAGGCGCCCGAGCACACACGCCGTGGCTTATTCGCACACCAAGATGGCGGATTCAGACATATTGTTGTTATACTTTGTAAGGTCCTCGAGAATAATTAATAAAATGACCGTATGCATCTCCCAGATGCAGAGGCCGGGGGTCATCCTCCTTTTCGAAAAGAAAAAAAAAGCTAGGATGAGAAAAGTCAATGCATAATGTGTGTGATGTGTAGCTAGCTAGCCAGGCATAAAAGAACACATATGTAATGGATTGTGCTTTGTGTGGCAGTCTGCATCACATGACAAAAAAATTCTCTACCTAGCTAGTTCACATGAACTTGCTAGCCAGCATCTATACGTATACCCATCATAACAAAGAATATTTGGCTTTTCTTTCATTTTGTAGCATAGCGTTTGCTTCTACTTCAGGGCAGAAGAAGATGAATCATCTGTGTGGTGGCCGGAGATAGCTTAGATGAATGGATCTGTGTGGTGGCCTACAGGGTGTGGTGCTGCTGAGGTCGCTCACGCGCAGTACTCCGGCGAGCTCAGGATTTTGCGTGGACCATCTGGCTCCATTTTATGCAAAGGAGGAAAAGGCGGCGGATTCCAGAGTTCCATGGCTCTAGGCTCTCCCGCTGCTTCATGGGCTTTTCGCCTCCTAGAAAGATTGACCATATGTGTATCTAGATTGAAGTGTGCCAGCTAATGGTTGCTTCATTCTTGATTTTTCTCCTTTTCATGTGCTCCACATGTACACGATAGATAGATCCTGAAAATGACTCCGCTGCCGGTGATACCTCGATTTGTGGATCATAGTTGGTCACACAGACAAGGGATCAATCAAGATATATGCTTGCCAATGGCCACCCAGATAGATATATGGTTCCATGTCACCGATGTGCGTGCAAGATAGCAAACATGATCAGATTGACCGGTTAATGCCTGGTTTAATTAATTGTTAAACTAGTATATTTTGAACCCTCAACTATATATTTTGTGTGGTGAACTTTTGTTGGTTCTCATTTTACTGCTAAATTAATTTCCATGCTCATACGTAATGGTTCGTTATGAGGGGAGGCTCACACAACTGAAAAATCCTAGCCGCCTCCCACTGCTTTCCTTTCTCGCTGCTCCGGCACGGCGACGGCGGTGGGGAGTTCGGGTTCAGGGGCAGCTTACTGGGGGAAGTTTTGAAGGGCTTGAGGGGTTGCTATAGTTTGACAAGGAGATGAGGGCTCGAGTGCAGGTCTTCGTCAAGCAGTGCTCGACAGTGGCGTTGGTGAATCCTGCGATGGCCGGACCAATCCAGCATGGTGAGCTTCTACGGCGGCCCAGCTTGGCTAGGCCATCAGAGAAGACGATGTCGGCGCATGGCCCTGGACGGTGGCGAGTTCGATCTCAGATCTAGACATGGCATACAATAGCGTGAGAATTTTGTCTCATGCATTCTTTATGGTGTCATCAAGTTTTATTAGGGACGGCGTGCCGGCGACGCTTCCCCATTTTTTAAAGTAATGTTGCCCCCGTCCTATCCCCTATTGGTGTGCTCATCACCGATTGAGGGTGTTTGATTTTGTGTCTCCGTCGACGGGTCTTCCGGGATCCGGCCGGTTTAGGTTTTCGGTGGATTCGCCTGAATTCAGCCAGCTTTCGTGATCTTCAGAGTGTCTACAGGTCCTTATCGACGTTCTCTTCTCTGGTCTGCATCGATGACTTCATGCTCGTTGACTTCATGCTCGTTGCTTCTACAAGCTTCTGGGTTTAAAAAAAAGTTTGCTACATCAAGGCGGAGGCCCAAACACGGCACCGAGCTTTGCTCACAATGCGCCGCCAATTGATGCAGGAGGAAGAAGACTTCGGCACCCCTAAAGCTTTGATTGTAAATTTTCTTTTCTATATGTGTGTGTTTGTAAGGTCCTGTGATTCTTAATATATGGTTTTAAGCCTCTTTGCAAAAAAAAAAAAAAA
>NW_021237668.1:0-1365 GCF_002162155.2 Triticum dicoccoides | reverse complement strand
CAAAGTGCACACGGATCTGAATGTCGCAGATCCGCTGACTAAACCTCTCTCGCGTGCAAAACATGATCAACACCAGAACTCTATGGGTGTTCGATTCATCACAATGTAACTAGATTGGTGACTCTAGTGCAAGTGGGAGACTGTTGGAAATATGCCCTAGAGGCAATAATAAAAGTATTATTATATTTCATTGTTCATGATAATTGTCTTTTATTCATGCTATAACTGTATTATCCGGAAATCGTAATACACGTGTGAATACTTAGACCACACTATGTCCCTGGTAAGCCTCTAGTTGACCAGCTCGTTGTGATCAACAGATAGTCATGGTTTCCTGACTATGGACATTGGATGTCGTTGATAACAGGATCAAATCATTAGGAGAATGATGTGATGGACAAGACCCAATCCTAAGCATAGCATAAAAGATCGTGTAGTTCGTTTTGCTAGAGCTTTGCAAGTGTCAAGTATCTCTTCCTTCGACCATGAGATCGTGTAACTCCCGGATACCGTAAGAGTGCCTTGGGTGTATCAAACGTCACAACGTAACTGGGTGACTATAAAGGTGCATTACAGGTATCTCCGAAAGTAGCTGTTGGGTTGACACGGATCGAGACTGGGATTTGTCACTCCGTATGACGGAGAGGTATCTCTGGGCCCACTCGGTAATGCATCATCATATTGAGCTCAATGTTACCAAGGTGTTGGACACGGGATCATGCATTACGGTACGAGTAAAGTGACTTGCCGGTAACGAGACTGAACAAGGTATTGGGATACCGACGATCGAGTCTCGGGCAAGTAACGTACCGATTGACAAAGGGAATTGCATACAGGGTTTGATCGAATCCTCGACATCATGGTTCATCCGATGACAACATCGTGGAGCATGTGGGAGCCATCATGGGTATCCAGATCCCGCTGATGGTTATTGACTGAGAGCGTCTCGGTCATGTCTACATGTCTCCCGAACCCGTAGGGTCTACACACTTAAGGTTCGGTGACGCTAGGGTTATGAAGATATGTATATGCAGAAACCCGAATGTTGTTCGGAGTCCCGGATGAGATCCCGGACGTCACGAGGAGTTCCGGAATGGTCCGGAGGTAAAGAATTATATATAGGAAGTGCTATTTCGGGCATCGGGACAAGTTTCGGGGTTATCGATATTGTACCGGGACCACCGGAAGGGTCCCGGGGGTCCACCGGGTGGGGCCACCTGTCCCGGGGGGCCACATGGGCTGTAGGGGGTGCGCCTTGGCCATCATGGGCCAAGGGAACCAGCCCCTATAGGCCCATGCGCCTAGGGTTTCCCCCTAGGAGGAGTCCTAGTGGTGGAAGGCACCCCTAGGTGCCTTGGGGGGGGG
>NW_021237667.1:0-624 GCF_002162155.2 Triticum dicoccoides | reverse complement strand
CAGTCCCTCTCCCCACCCCCCACATGTGTAAAACCCTTCCCCTTCCCAGGGGTGTGATGCAATAGAAAAAAGAAATATATTCAGGTGGAGGGCTTCGCCCTCCCCCGATGACCTTAAAAAAATCATCTCCTCGAAATGACCACTGTGCCACTCGATGTTTGTTCTGTTACTAGAGTAGTTTTGGTTAGTGTTCAACTAAAACAAATGTAGTTTCAGTCACCAACTAGACCCATGAGCACCATCATCTAGACGAGAGGCCAGGGGACCTGCAGATCCAATCCAAGCGGCAGCGCGGCGATCCAATCCAACTTACCTATACGTTGCGCCGTTGTCTCCCTCGTCCCCCTCGTGTCGCCCCCGTGGGCGACCCAGGGGGATCCCTAGCCGCCGTCCTCTCGGCCCTCCTCCGCCTCTACCTATCCTCGCTGCCGTCCGCAGCGCCGCCGGGCAAAGCTTGGCCGGCTTGGCGGCGGCGGGGCGTCTCTTCCCCTTGTCCATCGCAGCTGGAGTGGGGCAGCCAGATCGGACGGGGCGCCGGGCTAGCGTGGGGTCAGGCGGCGCGGCGAGCGGGTTTAATGGCGACGTCGTGCGCTGCGCGGCGTCGGTGGTGGCTTGCTCGCGGAG
>NW_021237666.1:0-1313 GCF_002162155.2 Triticum dicoccoides | reverse complement strand
CGGAGCGATCAAACTTGATTTGGCGAAAATATGTGACCATTTAGCGCAATTTCTTGCAGCCTTGTTTTTTTAGAATAGTGCGGGTAGATCCTTCCTGCTCCTCAGGTACTCGGCTAGCTCCACTGCGGCCGACTCCGTGGCCGGCGGCCGGCGGCCTGCATACTGCTACGCGTACTTTGGCTATCCGTTGGGTTGCACCTACAAAAGAGAGACAAAGCAGTGCATGCATTGATGGATGTATGAAATGTTAGATGGAACGTGCATGGCCCATGCACAACGTGGATTTCTGAGCCATCAGCGATCCACGCATTCGCTTCGTGCCGATTCTAAAGCTAAGGTTTTTCTGCCCCCATCAAACAGCACCGGCCGCCACCACTTCGGCGTTGGCCTCAGCACTTCAGGCCTGTTCGCCGTCCTACTACCCCATACACGCTGGGCTAGCTCCACTGCGTCGGCGGCATCGACCGGTTGACTTCATCATTGCTTGCATGCGTATCCTGAACGTCCTTTAGACTGCACCTGTGTGGAAAGAAAAGTGAAGAGAAAAGAAAGAGATAAAAAAAGAAAAAAATTAGGATGTCGCGCCGTAATCGTGATATCGGCGGTAAGCTCCAGGTCTTCATTGGTCATCGTAGTGCTCGGCGCCACCACAGCACACCATCGCCGCCGAGGTAGGAGACTTCTCGTTTGTGAACAGCTTGTGGACGCCGTGTACACCATCTTCAGAAACGATTGTTTCATCTCCATGTAGCCACGTAGTTGCAGGTATGTTCTTCTGCACGCGCATTCTTTAGGGAGCTCATTGCGACCGTCGAACGGACGATGCCAGCCAACGAGACAGCCCTACTCCGTCTTCATTTCATGGCGAATCATCATGCCTTATCCTGAAAACAAAATAGATTTTACCGAGCTTGTCGTGACCGCCTAACTGCTGCAGTGCCAAACGACTAGATCGGAGGGTTTCACAGATTCATGCTGGCCGCACTGGCGCATTGCACTGCTCCCATTATCTTCATATGATGATGTATGTGAGGCGTCGGTAGACCATCGACAACTCCGTTTCACCATGAATAGTGTACTACCAGGTGGTATGCCGGGACACCATCGGCCTTATGGATGATCGGGGGGATGATATTGCCCCCAAGGTTCATTGTTGTTGGAGACGGGGTACCAGAATGACATCAGAACCACCTTTATGAGCTCGGGTGCCTCCTTTCTACGCCCATTGTTCATGTTGGTGTAGATGATTGGTTGCCGGGATGCCGTCAGCATAGCAGGTTCACGTCGGTATATTATCGACGTCCACAGGCGTA
>NW_021237665.1:0-1326 GCF_002162155.2 Triticum dicoccoides | reverse complement strand
TCATACTCATCGACATGCAAGTCGTGATTCCTATTACAAGAACATGATCAATCTCATACATCACATATATCATTCATCACATCCTTTTTGGCCATATCACATCACATAGCATACCCTGCAAAAACAAGTTAGACGTCCTCTAATTGTTGTTTGCATGTTTTACGTGGCTGCTATGGGTTTCTAGCAAGAACGTTTCTTACCTACGCATGAACCACAACGTGATATGCCAATTGCTATTTACCCTTCATAAGGACCCTTTTCATCGAATCCGATCCGACTAAAGTGGGAGAGACAGACACCCGCCAGCCACCTTATGCAACTAGTGCATGTTTGTCGGTGGAACCGGTCTCACGTAAGCGTACGTGTAAGGTTGGTCCGGGCCGCTTCATCCCACGATGCCGCCGAATCAAGATAAGACTAGTAACGGCAAGCATATTGAACAACATCGACGCCAACAACTACTTTGTGTTCTACTCGTGCAAAGAATCTACGCAATAGACCTAGCTCATGATGCCACTGTTGGGGAACGTAGCAGAAATTCAAAAATTTTCCTACGTAACACCAAGATCTATCTATGGAGAGACCAGCAACGAGTAGAAAGGGGAGTGCATCTACATACCCTTGTAGATTGCTAAGCGGAAGCGTTCAAGTGAACGGGGTTGATGGAGTCGTACTCGTCGTGATTCAGATCACCGATGATCCTAGTGCCGAACGGACGGCACCTCCGCGTTCAACACACGTACAGCTCGACGATGTCTCCCACGCCTTGATCCAGCAAGGAGAGAGGGAGAGGTTGAGGAAGAATCCATCCAGCAGCAGCACAACGGCGTGGTGGTGATGGAGGAGCGTGGCAATCCTGCAGGGCTTCGCTAAGCACCTACGGGAGAGGAGGAGGTGTCACGGGAGGGAGGGAGGCGCCAAGGGCTCAGGTATGGATGCCCTCCCTCCCCTCCACTATATATAGGGGCAGGGGAGAGGGGGGAGGCGCAGCCTTGCCCCTTCCTCCAAGAAAGGGGTGCGGCTAAGAGGGGGGAGGAGTCCATCCTCCCCAAGGCACCTCGGAGGTGCCTTCCCCCTTTAGGACTCTCCCCTTTTTCCTATATCTTGGCGCATGGGCCTCTAGGGGCTGGTGCCCTTGGCCCATGTAGGCCAAGGCGCACCCCCTACAGCCCATGTGGCCCCCCGGGGCAGGTGGCCCCACCCGGTGGGCCCCCGGGACCCTTCCGGTGGTCCCGGTACAATACCGATGACCCCGAAACTTGTCCCGATGGCCGAAACAGGACTTCCTATATATAAATCTTTACCTCCGGACCATTCCGGAACTCC
>NW_021237664.1:0-580 GCF_002162155.2 Triticum dicoccoides | reverse complement strand
TGTTTGGTTCTTGACAAGCTCTGTATGCCAAGTTCAGCAAGTGTGAGTTTCAGCAAATGACGACCTGACAAGGAAGCTAGGAGTATTTATGGGAGACCCCGCGCCAAAGAAGGACAACCAACCAGGAGACTACATCATCCTCGATGACACCGACTCCGACCCTAACAGCGATGATGATTACGTTGATGAAGCTGGAGCAGATATCATGGAGTCTTCTTCTAAGGAAAATTTCTAGACGACCACCAATGTAATTAGTAGTATTTTCCCTCCAAGTAGTTGCAACGATCGAGTTTGTAGTCATAGATTAGACCGCTCTTGTGTGACTTGTGTGCTATTGATTGAAGTGAAAATGACTGTGTTTGTCTCATGAGCATTATGGGTAGTGAACCTCTCTTAGACCCCAATTCTAGTCTGTTTTCTCACCCCTTCTAAACCTATCAGATGCCTCTGAGACGTGACAATGGATTTGCCTTCCCACCGGAGCTCACTCAGTTGATCCAGCAGTAGAATACCTTGATGCAACTTTTAGTCCAGAATCAAAACCAAGCCAACGACAACAACAACCCACCACCACCCCCCC
>NW_021237663.1:0-960 GCF_002162155.2 Triticum dicoccoides | reverse complement strand
TGGGTTTGCATAGATACACCAAATAAAGGAGATAGATATTGTAAGAGGCATAAGCATGTAGAAACTAAATTGTTGCAAGAAAGGCTAAGGGAGAGTGCTGAAAATTTATATTTCCTTGGCCGTACTTGTGAACTTTGCAATGAAAGTGGTCATTTACATCTTCGATGCAAGTTGTTTCATGATCGAATCATGTCCAAAAATTTTGATGAGTTGATTTCCCTTGCACATTATAATGAACTTAGTTTGCTTATGGGTTATGAAGAAATTAAACATTTAACTAAATTTCTTCCAGAATTTGCCCGTTATAACCTTCTTGATTTCGATCTAGAGAATATTTATTTGTTTTGTGCAGTGAATTGCATTGAAAATCCTTATATTGCCAATTACCTAAAGAAAAGGAAGCAAATAGAAGATGAAGAGAATACTAATGAAAGGGAAGAGACTTCCCAATATCCTCCTATTATTTCTTATGATGAATTAGGTAACGAGGAGGAGCTTTCTATTCAACCAATCTCATCAATAAGGACCTCAAAGAAGAAGGTTGAACCCACACATAATGTGAAGAAGAAAAAGAAAAGAAGGAGCAACAAAGGTAAAAAGGTATCCCTCCCAAATGATGTTGCTCCTACTACTCATTGTGATGATGATAATTGCTATACTATTGGTGCTATCCATACTATTAATGATGAGAGTGATTATGCTTATGATATGAAAATGCCCAAGGTTGGGGAAGCTATGTTTGATGAGGATGAAATATTTGAGAATATATTTGCTGAAGTTAATGTTTGTCCCAAGCTTGGGGATACTATGTTTGATGAAGATGATATTTTTAGCCTCCCAAGTTTTGATATGCAAAGTTGTTATGATGATAGCATGCCTCTTACCTATGATGATTATATTGATCAAAGTGGGTTTGGAAGAGTGTCAACTTTAGGAAGTAGTGATCCCTCTATTCTGGAG
>NW_021237662.1:0-1346 GCF_002162155.2 Triticum dicoccoides | reverse complement strand
CTCCTAAGAAGTTATGCAGTTCCATGATAATCTCGAGATACCAGGGGGGTAATACTCGACACAAGATCAAAGTAAAGGTTGGACTGGTGTATTGATCCATAGGAGACAATTGTTTTAACTTGTCCGAGAAATGAGATCAAAGAAGAACAATCATGGTCGGAACGACGGTTGCAAGGGATCAATTCACAGATACCATATGTTAGTTATCAAGGAAATAGTTATTGTTACAAGAAGCTTCCATGATAGGATATACATCGCGTCCATGGGCATGAACACAAAGTTCAAGGTCGACTCCCACTTCTCCAATGCATACCCTTTCATTCACTTCTCGCTTTCGATGAAGTTATAGCGTTGAAATTTTATCTGGCAAAATACCAGAAGAGTATGAATCGTGAAAACCTTCGGGTTCACACGGTTTAGAGAGGGCATATGTTCATCCCACAGGGGCTTCTTAGAAACATATACCACAATCTTTAGGAGTAATTAACTCAAACTCGATGGCAGATCTTGGTTGAGAAAAGCAGAGGATACAATTTACCAAAGGCATTATGTATCCGAGGAAAGGCTCACAAGGTGATCAAATGTGAAGGACACTGTCGGATAACAATCCAACAAAAGACTCGATGGTCCACAAAGGATCTGATACGAGTATCGGTACTCAACTAGAGGAAGAAGAATGCAAGGAGATCAGATTATAGAAACAACTGACTAACTCAATTGTCAAATGCAAAGGAATTATGATTTCCAGATCAAGGGATCAAAAGCAATGCTCTGATTAGGGATGGATAAGTTGAATAGCCTTAGGGTACAATCAACGACAATTGGATTGGTCGAGAACCAATTCCAGTTAAAAGAATGGAAGCTCAGCCGGAAAGGTAATTTATAAGGATCAATGATGATTGCGTGTATTCGCAACATATTGAGTCAACAGACTCAAAATGATAATGACAAGGAATGTCAATAAGATTTCTATACTTATGGGGTTAATCATAATGAAAGCAAACAAGAAATTCCAGAGCAATAGGTTGCTGAGGATTTTCGGAATATCGGGTGGTATTTCGAAGACTTTTGTGTAACACATGAACAACTAGGGGATGAGCGGATACTCGATAAGTGCGAGAATTTATTTGAAGGGGGTATTCATGTGGCAAAGAACTGCTAGGCAGTAGGCACAAAGTATTCTCGGAACAATAGAGAAAACTTCGGGGTATCTTGTAATAACAAGATCAATGGGGGATGATCATATGAATGGCAAGTGTAAGTAGTTATCCATACGGATTTATCGGTGGTCAGGAATAGCAAAAGTGATGGGCACAAAGTCTCGAGAGAACATCAGAGAGTATCTT
>NW_021237661.1:0-398 GCF_002162155.2 Triticum dicoccoides | reverse complement strand
TTTAGGTAGAACTTGCTATGCCGTATGATCATGCATGCTTTACTTATTCTCTTCTGCTCCATTGTTGTTTGTGTGCTATGCTTGCTACTCGTGTGCTCCATTGATTTGCTGCTTCAACTCTTGCTCTTGTGCATTGCTAGGGCAAGTGGTATGAAGTGTTCATCGATAAGGCTCCAGGGGTTTACAATTCATGGGAAGAAACCAGTGCACAAGTGGCATCGTATAGAAACAGCAACCATAGAGGGTTCAAGACTAGGCAGGCAGCAGAACAAGCTTATTCCGATTGGGTGCGAAAGCACGGAGGCAGCAGTGTTGACAGTGGCAAGGTTGGAGGTGCCAAGGTGGATCGTCAGTTTGGGCTGAAGCTGAAGAACTTCATCATCTTCGCCTAGTTCATC
>NW_021237660.1:0-449 GCF_002162155.2 Triticum dicoccoides | reverse complement strand
CGAGCCCGCCTTACCACACTGCAGCACGCGAAGATCCGCCGCCAAGGAGCTGCTCTACTAGCGCTGCCACGGATGGGACCTCTAAGGCGTCACTGATTCCCGCACTACGAGAGTTGCCGCCCACAACCGGGAAGTGTGCCATGCGAGAGAGCCATGTTGTCGGCATTGGCCACGTGGGGGAGAAGGGAGAAAGTGATGGCGGCACTAGGGATGCAACTGTCGCCCCGTGCGAGAATGATGCCTTTTGTTGCCAAAAAAATCACCCAGAATAACTACATGAAATTATGCCTGCAGGATGACATAGAATAACCCAAATTCTAATTAGTGTAGCTGCATTAATTAGAAGCCACAAGCACACCCTGTGTGGGCCGTCCGATCATCCTGATCGTGCCCAGGTGGCACCTGGTCGGGAGCGATGCGGTCAAACCGTCGAGACGCGGTTCAAACGT
>NW_021237659.1:0-1908 GCF_002162155.2 Triticum dicoccoides | reverse complement strand
CCTAGCCCGTATGACTATGGTAATGAGTATATATCATTTCCGGACAAACCCCTCCAGTTTATATAGACACCGGGGGAAATCTAGGGTTACATAGAGTCGGTTACATAAGAAGGAATCTTCATAGTCGGTCGCCAAGCTTGCCTCCCACACCAAGGAGAGTCCAATCCGGACACAGGTACAGTCTTCGGCCTTCATGTCTTCATAGCCCATCAGTCCGACCCATGGATAACAGTCGGATGCATGAGGACCCCTTAGTCCAGGACTCCCTAAGTAGCCCCTGAACCAGTCTTCAATAGCGAGGTGTTCGGCATACAAATTGTCTTCGGCATTGCAAGGCGGGTTCCTCCTTTAATGATCTCCATGTGATGTATTCGGCCATCAGTTCAATGTTGCTCCCCTCGGCTTCTGCGCGTTGAATAACTTCGCCTTCCATGTGTTGAGTGAAGGTGGAAGGTCAGGGTATTTTTGTAGATAACACCCTGTCCATGCAAGGAAGAGCGCCTATTAAAGAGATTTGGATCCTAGATCCATTCGGCGGCACGCACAGGAAATCCCCGGAAACTGCTTAAGAGAAATCATTCCAGTATGGCTAGTGCCCCCAGCTCCTCCACCTGTTTCGGCCCAGAGAAAGGCGAGTGGGAGAGGTGTTAAGTGTCCCACAGTCAATTGACGAAGTTGCAGACGCAGGGATTTCTTCCCCCCGCAGATCTAGTTCCTGGTTGAGTGGGGCTAGGTTCCTTCAACGTTGAGACTCAGGCAGAGGACTTTCCCAATCCATCTGGGGGAGAGCGAGTATGTTTCGTCCCCTACTTGCTAAGGGGCGTTGGATTTCCCATTCATCCGTTCCTCCGAGGGCTTTTGGAATATTATGGCCTCCAGCTGCACAACTTCACCCCTTCCTCCATTCTGCACATTGCGGGTTACATCGCCTTATGTGAATTATTCCTGGGTATCGAGGCTCATTTTGAGATGTGGAGGAAGTTGTTCTGTTTTGTCCTGCGTAATCACGAGGGGTCAATATTTGAAGTAGGTGGAGCCGAAGTATGGCGTATCGCCGATACCGGATATCTGTCCGGCACACCAAGGAAGGCACCCGAAGAATGGCCTTCTAAATGGTTCTATATCGAGGACGTCGCGCTTCCTGACCCAGTTCGAAAGGGTCTTCCTGAATTTGCAAGCGTTCCGCTGAAGAAATGCCAAAGTTGGCATCCCCGAAGTCTTGAAGAGGATGACAACGCGGAAGTTCACCGGCATATGAGCACGATAAAGATGCTCGCTCAGTCCGGACTCACAATAATCGAGGTAATGGCGATCTCCATAGTCTGAGGGGTACAACCGCTACAATACAGAGGGCTGCCCATGTGGCACTACAATGGATAGGATGACACCTCCCGATATGGCCGGAAGGGTCCGAATACCCCCGCCGCTCTGGCCAAAATATTGGCCGAGCTATTTAAAGGGGAGGAAGAGGAGTTTCTCCACATTAAGCACAGATATGGGTATTCTATGTATGATCCTCCCAGTTGGGTAAGCCTCAACCCCTCTATTCCACTCATTCCACTTCCGGATTACTTTTGGTAAATTTCAAGTCTGTTTGTTATGACAGCACTGGCAGAAGGTCACCGAAGGACTTCATAGTCCCGCCCCATAGCCGGAGATCCAAAACCCAGAGTTAGATCCTGGGTTGAAGAGGATCCGGATATATTCGTGGTGCTTGCCGAGGGAGTGTTTTACCAGACAAGCTATGATGGCACAGAAGTGGCCATCACCGCCGACTACCCTGGCCTTCTTCCTGCTTCACATGTAAGAAACATCCTCTCTAAAAGAGTGCTCTTATTCTGCCTCACCCACCGCACTATATCGTGCTTCATAGGGGAGACATTCGGCGATTTCGAAGATATCGGCTCC
>NW_021237658.1:0-1034 GCF_002162155.2 Triticum dicoccoides | reverse complement strand
GAATTATTTGGTGATTTAGTCTCTAATCACCTCTCTTAACTGCTCAAGTGTGGATCACTCATTCCAAATCATCTAACTTCTCGACCGGTCACGTGGCGTGCTAAAGTGCCACCACGTGGCGTGAGCTCGCGCCCTGGTATGGGGGACCTTTAGTACCGGTATTAAAGGGGTTTTTTTGAATTATTTTTTAAAAAATTTGGAATTTTTTTTTGATTATTTTTTTTGATTTTTAATTTTTCTGAATTATTTGGTGATTTAGTCTCTAATCACCTCTCTTAACTGCTCAAGTGTGGATCACTCATTCCAAATCATCTAACTTCCCGACCGATCACCCATCCCTCTCACTACTCCAGCCCGAGCACGCTTAACTTTCGGGTTCTATTCTCCTTTGTTTACAAGTCTGCACTTGTTGTTTTCCTGACAATAGTAAGATGTCAATCCTATTAACCCTCAGGAGTTTAGCTTCAGCATGAAGTCACACATTTCACTGTTTGAGTTTGAAACTATTATTCTAAAAAACAGTAATTAATTAGTAACACTAACATTTCTTGAATAAGTTTGACCATAGTTTGACCACAGTTTGACCATAGTTTGACCAGATTTGACCAAAATTCAAAAAATTGAAATAATTATTTAGTAACACTAATATTCTTGAATAATTATGTAGTAACATTAATACTTCTTGAATAAGTAGTTTGACCAGATTTAACAAAAAAAATTAAAAAAAACTTAAATTTGACCATATCTTTTTTTCCTTTTGGAATTTGAGGATTCTAAAAAATTGCAAACAGGCCATAGGCTGTCTCCATCGGATGCGGATTTTTGTGCTGAATTTTTTGATATATTATACGTTTTTTTCCGACATCGTATTCAAAAGTTATAGCTGTTTTACATTTTCCCTACACTTTTTGCAAAACATGTTCAAATTTAAGTGTTCAAATTTTCCTAACTAGTAGATGTAGTAATATAACTACCTCTCGAAGGATTTATTTTTTGAAGATTTTATCATTTTCTTTTGATTTTTTCAGAATTGA
>NW_021237657.1:0-684 GCF_002162155.2 Triticum dicoccoides | reverse complement strand
GCACTTCGTGTACAAAAAAGACAAATCTCATTCGAAGTATCAGGGTTTCATACGGAAACTCATCTGTTACAAAGGGATTTCATTTCTTTTGAACTTATTTGAACCCCCTTGTTTTTCTGTGTTCAAAATGCACCATTCAAAGCCACATCATCAATTTACAACCCTGTCTGACTTCATTTGTTATTTTTCATCCATTTACTGGTTATTTTGAGCTATAAGACCATGAAGTTGAAAAGCATTTGAAATGAACTCTAAAAAGGCTCCAAGTTGGCATGGTATCATCATTTCACCCACATAACATGTGCAAGAAAGTAGAGAGGCTTACGGCAAAAACTGGATACACTTCGTGTACAAAACAGACAATCTCCTTCGAAGTATCGGGGTTTCATACGGAAACTTGTCTGTTACAAAGGGATTTCATTTCTTTTGAACTTATTTGAACCCCCTTGTTTTTCTGTGTTCAAAATGCACCATTCAAAGCCACATCATCAATTTTCAACCCTTTGTGACTTCATTTGTTATTTTTCATGCATTTACTGATTATTTTGAGCTATAAGACCATGAAATTGAAAAGCATTTGAAATGAACTATGATAAGGTTCCAAGTTGGCATGGTATCATCATTTTACCCACATAGCATGTGCAACAAAGTAGAGAGGTTTACGGCAAAAACTGGATGCACTTC
>NW_021237656.1:0-1251 GCF_002162155.2 Triticum dicoccoides | reverse complement strand
CTCCTAAGAAGTTATGCAGTTCCATGATAATCTCGAGATACCAGGGGGGTAATACTCGACACAAGATCAAAGTAAAGGTTGGACTGGTGTATTGATCCATAGGAGACAATTGTTTTAACTTGTCCGAGAAATGAGATCAAAGAAGAACAATCATGGTCGGAACGACGGTTGCAAGGGATCAATTCACAGATACCATATGTTAGTTATCAAGGAAATAGTTATTGTTACAAGAAGCTTCCATGATAGGATATACATCGCGTCCATGGGCATGAACACAAAGTTCAAGGTCGACTCCCACTTCTCCAATGCATACCCTTTCATTCACTTCTCGCTTTCGATGAAGTTATAGCGTTGAAATTTTATCTGGCAAAATACCAGAAGAGTATGAATCGTGAAAACCTTCGGGTTCACACGGTTTAGAGAGGGCATATGTTCATCCCACAGGGGCTTCTTAGAAACATATACCACAATCTTTAGGAGTAATTAACTCAAACTCGATGGCAGATCTTGGTTGAGAAAAGCAGAGGATACAATTTACCAAAGGCATTATGTATCCGAGGAAAGGCTCACAAGGTGATCAAATGTGAAGGACACTGTCGGATAACAATCCAACAAAGGACTCGATGGTCCACAAAGGTCTGATACGAGTATCGGTACTCAACTAGAGGAAGAAGAATGCAAGGAGATCAGATTATAGAAACAACTGACTAACTCAATTGTCAAATGCAAAGGAATTATGATTTCCAGATCAAGGGATCAAAAGCAATGCTCTGATTAGGGATGGATAAGTTGAATAGCCTTAGGGTACAATCAACAACAATTGGATTGGTCGAGAACCAATTCCAGTTAAAAGAATGGAAGCTCAGCCGGAAAGGTAATTTATAAGGATCAATGATGATTGCGTGTATTCGCAACATATTGAGTCAACAGACTCAAAATGATAATGACAAGGAATGTCAATAAGATTTCTATACTTATGGGGTTAATCATAATGAAAGCAAACAAGAAATTCCAGAGCAATAGGTTGCTGAGGATTTTCGGAATATCGGGTGGTATTTCGAAGACTTTTGTGTAACACATGAACAACTAGGGGATGAGCGGATACTCGATAAGTGCGAGAATTTATTTGAAGGGGGTATTCATGTGGCAAAGAACTGCTAGGCAGTAGGCACAAAGTATTCTCGGAACAATAGAGAAAACTTCGGGGTATCTTGTAATAACAAGATCAATGGGGGATGATCATATGAATGG
>NW_021237655.1:0-472 GCF_002162155.2 Triticum dicoccoides | reverse complement strand
CATTTCGGGCATCAAGATAAGCTCAAATGAAAATGATGCAATGGAATGAAATGAAGTACTCGTCAAGACGAACAATTTATCATATTACACGCACAAAACGGAGCTACGTGCACAGAGATATGATGCAACAAACATGGCATGATAAAGTCGAAATATTCGGGACTTGGCAGAAATCAACCTCGTGGGGTCAACGCGGATCGGGTCGGGACGAAGTGGATCCGGGTGCAGCGGGTCGGGTCCGGCGCGGATCGGGTCGGGGCGGACCCGAACGGCAAGGGCGGCGGTCCGGCGAGGGAGTTCGCCGGCTGGGCGGCAAATCTGGCGAGGGGGGCCTCCTCCGGCCGGGATCCCACCGGATCGAGGCGGAGGCGGGCTAGTGAGCAGGGTGAGGCGGCGGCGGAACGGAATCCGGCGGCGAGGCGGGGCGTGGGAGACCTTGTCGCGGAGGCGGCGGCGGCGGCCTGGGCGACCG
>NW_021237654.1:0-728 GCF_002162155.2 Triticum dicoccoides | reverse complement strand
TCCCAAAGGCGACAAGCTCAAATATGTGTTGCAAGTCCATTTTGCCGCCTCCAACAACGTAGCAGAATATGAGACACTCATACATGGACTCCGGCTTGCCAAGGAACTCGGCATTCGCCGGATCCTGTGCTATGGTGACTCCGACTTGGTGGTCCAGCACTAGTCAGGCGACTGGGACGCCAAGGACGCAAATATGGCAAGCTACCGCTTCCTCGTGCAGCAACTCAGTGGATACTTTGACGGGTGTGAGTTCCTCCACGTGCCAAGAAATGACAATGAGCAAGCGGATGCGCTGGCACGGATCGGCTCCACCCGCCAGGGGATACCAGCCGGCGTCGCCTTGCAGCGCCTCCTCAAGCCGTCTGTCAAGCCATCTCCAGAGTCCGACTCCATCTTCGTGCCGGCCCCTCCTGAAGCAGTCGGATCCGACTTGAGGATACCAGAAGCCGGCATGGGGACTTCGGCAGGCGGCCCGGGGACTGCAGCCGTCGCACCCGGCCCGGGAATCCCAGAGCCCGGCCCGGGGACTGCAGCAGTCGGCCCGAGGACTTCTTCAAGGCAGCAGGCAGCAGACTCCAACCCGCCGCCTCCCAGCCCAACCGCCCTCATACAAGTTGTTGTCGTAGTAGTCGGAGAGATAGCAGCACCATCATGGGCTCAACCCACCCTCAAATTCCTGGTAAACAAAGAGTTGCCAGACGACGAGACCCTGGCCCGACAAGTGCAAC
>NW_021237653.1:0-2076 GCF_002162155.2 Triticum dicoccoides | reverse complement strand
AACTTGTTTGATCATGCATGAAAATAGTACAGATGGATAGATTGGATTTTTCTGATCATTTTTCATATATAATTTGTCCAATTTGGAATTACAGAATAAAAGTTATGAATTTTTGAAGTTTAAATAATATTCTGGAATTTCCTGATTTAAATTAAATCCAGAAATTATAGTTATTGCGCCAGCATGACGTCAGCATGACGTCAGTGGTCAACTGCGGCTGGCTGGAGTCAAACCTGACGTGTGGGGCCCACACGTCAGTGACAGGGGGGTTAAACAGGGTTAAATTAATTCTAATTACTAATTAGTGGCGCTGGGGCCCACTGGTCAGTGTCAGGGGTTAACTAACAGTGGTTAGCGCTAATCTAACCATCTGACCGACAGGGCCCACGCGTCAGTGACACTCGGGGGTCAAACCCCAGGTCGGACAAGTCAAACCCCACCGGTGACATGACGCCGGCGAGGCCCGAGACGGCGGCGAAAGTGCTTTTTGCCATTCCGGCAACCAAATGGACGGCGGAAGGCATCTACGTGTTGCTGAGGTTGAGCCGCGACTATTGGTGGTGGTGGTTGGGCTCGGGGTGGCCGGAGTTGACGACGGCGAGCTCGGCTGCGGCTGCCGGAGTTCGGGTGCGGTCGGAATCGACGTTGCAGGGGGCTTGGGGAGGCGTTAGTGCGCGCTGCGTGCTCCTGGTGAGGTGGGGAGCACGATAGTGCGCTCGGTTGGGTGCTACGGTGACCGTGGCCACGACGGCGACATCGCCGGCGGTGTGGAGCTCTCGGCCAAGGTGGGGCTAGGGCCTAGAGGTCGAAAAAGACCAGGGGAGAAGGGGGAAACGATCCGGGGGCTCACCGCGGGGCTGCAGAGGTGGTTAGCGGGCTCGGGGACGCGCTGGAGACGACGAATTCGACGGCGACGATGATCGGAGCCCGAAGAGGGGAACGGCGACGCGGCGGCGATGCAGGGCTTCC
Organism: Triticum dicoccoides; assembly: GCF_002162155.2. Classification (NCBI taxonomy): domain Eukaryota; kingdom Viridiplantae; phylum Streptophyta; class Magnoliopsida; order Poales; family Poaceae; genus Triticum; species Triticum dicoccoides. The sequence goes on along the minus strand of NW_021237653.1, from coordinate 1,107 downwards.
GGGGAGCTGTGGAGCGGTGGGGAGGAAGAGGGAGTCGAGGCGGAGCTCCTGAGCTAGTCGGGGGAGCGAGGGGTGGTCGGAGATGGCTGCTATGGCGAACGGCGGCGACGGTGGTGCTCGACCGCGTGAGAGAGAGAGCGAGGAAGAGGAGGGAAGAGTCGGGAGAGAGTGAGAGAGAGCAGGGGGGGATCGGGACGGCCTGCGGGAGTCGTCCACGCGGCCAGGAGCTCGTCGGCAAGCAGGAGGTGGCCGCGCGGCCGTGCGCGCGCGAGCACGCAGCAACTTCGGGGCGAGGGGAGGAAGACGACGGAGGGCTGCAGTGGTGGGCTGGGCCGGCTGCTGGCTGGGCCGGCCAGCTGGCTGGGCCGCACAGTGGAGGAGCCCAGGTAAGTTTTTCCCCTTTTCTTCTGTTTCTGTTTTTATTTAATATATCTGCAACTTTGTTGAATTTAATAAAATACCTAGGCAAGTTCAAAAATCACCAAACTATTCCTGGCCCATAGTTGGATTATTTCCAACATGAAACATTTTAGTTTGGAGATATTTGAGCATTTAAATATTTTATATTATTTTAAATGCCCAAATTCAAATATTTATGATTTAATTCAAAAACCCTAGGATGGCCTAGGAAAATGTGCACCATTTTTGGCAGAGGTTCTGAACCAAGAAAAAAATGATGGGCATTTTAGAAGGGCATTTCAGGTTCATTGAAAAATTATTTTAGTAACCCTAGTTGGTTTCAGAGGGGACTGGGGGTTCTGTCATCCCCATTTCAAGTTTCTGATGAAAGAATAAACATGATGCAACACTCTAATGCATGACTAGCTAGGGTGTGACAACTCACCCCCACTCAAAAGAATCTCGTCCCGAGATTTGGGTTCCTCCGGGAAGAAGGCGGGGTACTCGAGTCGAAGACGATCCTCCCTTTCCCAAGTTGCTTCATCCTCAGAATGGTGCGACCATTGTACTTTGAGGAACTTGATGTTCTGGCGTCGAGTGGTACGCTCGGCCTGATCGAGGATACGAATGGGGTACTCTCGATATGTAAGATTATCCTGGAGATCAAGCGTTTCGTGGTCCACTTCACGGACAGGATCCGAGAAGCAA
>NW_021237652.1:0-2087 GCF_002162155.2 Triticum dicoccoides | reverse complement strand
GGTTTTCTTTGTTACTTTCCTCAGTGTCATCGATTTTATCTGGTTTTTCCTTTTTCTTTTTTACTTTCTATCTGGTTTTTTCCTTGCGCAACACATTTGGATAAAGAGGTTAGCTTGCAATCTTCATAAGAAGTACTTCCGTCCGTTTACAAATATAAGATGTTTTGTATATTTTAATATGAACTATATACTGACTAAAATGGATGAACTATTTTAACATAGACTACATACGAACTACTCCCTGCATCCCATAATATAAGAACGTTTTTACCCTACACTAGTGTCAAAAACATTTTTATATTATGAGACAAAGGGAGTAGTAAACGAATTAACAAACACACTAAAATATGTCTTCTAGGAAAACACTTTCTCGCGGTTCCACTTCCAACAGAATAAAAGGAAGAAAAACAGTTCGAGTCCTCTTCTAAGGAAACACTTTCTTGCCGTTACAACAGAGCAATTTACACGCGCCAGAAAAAGAATAAAAGCGCTCTCATTCCAATATTGTTCCCGCAATTATTCTATCAGTTTGTCAAATTCACATCTAGATGTTATTTAAGAATATCACATCTAAGCTCCCACAAGTATATAATGTAGCAACAAGAAACAAAAAAAACTAGGAAAACATAGACCACAAACAGAGTGGACATCAACTAACTATGTCACATCTAGATGTATCCTAGACAGACCCTTATTCTATCTTCTTTCCATTACTTAACCTGCATGCGAGGAAGAAAAAGCAAGAGAGATATGCGGCCATGCAGGGATAAATTCCACGCAATTAGCCTTAACTGGTTTTAGTTTGGTATAACTGCCCATGAAATGATGGACACAGGCGGCCACTATCCCCGTGCGATTCCTCTTCTTCTACGTCTTGCCGTGGACATGGACGGCGACGCGAAGGAGCCGAGCATCGTCCACGAGCTGGTGCCACTTCCTCTACTCTTCTTCTATCTCTTGAAGAGGAAACCAGCGCCTGCGCCGGCGGCAGTTCTCGGTCCGCTCGGTCGGACCGAGCTAAATCTGGATCGGAACGGCAGTGTTATCGATCCCAAACGGGCCACCCTGAGCCCTATATATATCCGGCCGACCCGGCCGAATCGCCGCATCAATCGCAGTCGCATCATGCCGCCCAACAAGGTCCAGCCGCAGGGGTCTCTTCTCCTGCCTGTACAGCAGCGAGCGCGACGAACCCCATAACTTCAACTTCAGGGCCGCCCGCGGTGAGTGCGACGGCCCCCCCTAACTTCAACTTCAAGGCCGACCTCCTCGACCTCATCCCCGACTTCTACGAGGAGGCATTCGACCGGCTGCCCGTCCAAGACATGTCGGACGCCGTCGCGGATCAACTATACGAAACCATGCGCGACGGCAGCCTGTCCCTCGGCCTCCTGGACCCCGTCTCCAACATCATCCTCGGCACCCTCTGTAACGCCCTCGATGCGACTATATCTCCCACGTGTCGAGGCACGACTTAGAGGCATAATCGCATTGAAGGCATATGTCGCAAGTGAGGTAATCTTCACACAACTCATGTAATATAATAAGGGAAAGAGATACATAGTTGGCTTACAATCGCCACTTCACCCAATTACATGAATAAAGCATTACGTCAATCAGATACAAACAAGGCCCGACTACGGAGCCAAAATAAAAGAAGAACCACAAATGCGACAAAAGGCCCCCGATCGACCCCAACTGGGCTCCACTACTGATCAACTAGAACGAAACAACACAAAGGGCAAGATCTTCATCGAGCTCCTCCTTAAGCTTGGTTGCGTCACCTGCTCGGTGACATAGGCACCTGCAAACTGGTTTTTGAAGTATCTGTGAGCCACGGGGACTCAGCAATCTCGCACCCGCGAGATCAAGACTATTTAAGCTTATAGGAAGGATGGAGTAATGAGGTGGAGCTGCAGCAAGCGACTAGCATATATGGTGGCTACAATCGCAAAAGAGAGCGAGAAGAGAAGCAAGGCACGGTCGTGAAGCTAGTAGCGATCAAGAAGTGATCCTAGAGCAACCTACGTCAAACATAACTCCAACACCGTGTTCACTTCCCGGACTCCGCCGGAAAGAGACCATCA
>NW_021237651.1:0-712 GCF_002162155.2 Triticum dicoccoides | reverse complement strand
TGAATGTAAACCAAAAATGGGCTGCACAAAATTGTATATATATTCTTGAAAGGACAAACGTGCATAAAAATTTATGGGCTGACTAGTTGGGCTTGGCCCATGTAGCTGAACAAAATTAACAAAAATAAATATACTAAAAGGGCTGAATTAATGGGCTAGGTCCATGTAGAAAACCGAATTGGACCGGGCTGAATCTGGTGCCACATCAGCTTGCCACGCTGGATGCCTACGTGGACTGGGGAGGCTGCTAGTGACCAAAACACCACAGTAGGAATATTTTGGTCATAAAAACTACAAGAAAGGTCGCTATAGTCAGTTTACGACCCTCAGCTTTTGACCTTCTGTTTTTGGTCACAAAAAGGTCGCCAATGAAAAACTATGACCTTTCAGTGACCAATAGTGGAGGTCACAAGATAGCATATTTCTTGTAGTGATGCTTCTCAGTTTAGACTAAGATTTACACATGAAAAAACTTGCAAACTTAGATGAAAATGGTTCAAACTTGGCATATGTATCCCTAACATGGCCATGGATTGTAACCCTACAAACTTGACGGTCATTTAATATAGGTCAATAAACCAACACGTGCTTTCGGAGGGTACAAGGATAGCCCGGAAGGGCCCGTCTCGGGCCATCTCCTTCAATACACCATGTACATAGGATTCTGAGTTATTTTGATGCCATCCCATGAACCAAATCAAGCATGCATGCA
>NW_021237650.1:0-522 GCF_002162155.2 Triticum dicoccoides | reverse complement strand
GAAAGCAATTCAGCAAACTTGTTATCGAGCTTTGTTTCAAACGTCTTCTCCATGCCATCTATATTCTCGATGGCCTCTTCAAATCTGTTTATCACATCTTGCACCTGTCCACTCATCATTTGCTGAAACGTACCATGAAGCTCCTTGTTCGTCAAGTTCTCCCAGTCAGTCTCGTCTGCTTGTGATCCTGGCATGGTTAGCAACAATAGAAACACACAAGAATATGATCCTACAGACTACTAACAAGTGGTGGTGGTGGCGGGTGTCACAAATCCGTCAAGCAAATCTCAAATTCTTACCAGTTCTTACCCAGCAGTAGGCGGTGATCGGCAACCGTTGTAGTCAAAACTTCTCAAAAGGTTGGATAGAGCGATTGCCAGGGAGAGTCAAACGCACGACGTCGATGTATGTGGAGCTCGGAAGGCTTATAGTATGGTAGCAAAAAAGGTCAGCAATAATCGATTCAGAGATGCAAAGTTGAATAAACGCTCAACGACGGTACTGTGCTGGTCCTAGGCTAGA
>NW_021237649.1:0-931 GCF_002162155.2 Triticum dicoccoides | reverse complement strand
GTGGCCTTACACTTTGCCGGACTTGGAGGAGGAGTGGCCTGACACTTTGCTGGACTTGGTGGACTTGCAGGAGTGGGAGACTGCTGACTCGGTGGCGGACTTCGACGAGGAGTCGGCTGACGCGGTGTCGGTGGCCTTCGAAAGATGATGCAATCCTTTTTCCATAGGATGATACGATGGTTGGCGTCTCCGAGAAAGCGCTCGTCGTCACCTCCAGGAATGTCAAGCTCTAGCTCCGAATATGGGTCCACCACCTCATCAACCAAGACACGAGCATAGCCCGCTGGAATTGGGTTGCAATGGAAGGTTGCCTCGGGGGGATTTGTAAAAGCAACGGCGTCCGCCACCTTCATGGATATGTTCTTCATTTTGACGTGTAGCTCGCAGCTAGTGTTCTCCATGATGTCATCCACGGGGTATCTACCCAGCATTGCGTCGTCCGGGGCGGAACCCACGCTGCTTCTCGGCATGGATGGGGCGGTGCTATCCAATGCTGGATCATTCGCTAGCTACTGCAGCTGCTGAGACCCCCTTTGCTGGGTAAGTGAGTCGATCTGCTCCTGCTGCCGCTGGAATTTGACTACCAATTCCGCTTGACTTGCTTCTAGGCCTTGAAGGCGTTCATAGTCCCGCTTCCTCTGCTCCTCCTCCATCTTCCTCTTCTTCTCCTCCGCAATCTTCTTTCTCGCACGGGTTCTTTAGCCGGTGTTCCAGTCTGAAAACCCCTCATACCACGGAATAGCGCCCTTGCCTCGTGTTCTTCCCGGGTGTTCAGGATTTCCCAGGGCATGCGTAACCTCGTCGTTCTCTCTGTTGGGCTGGAACACCCCCAATCGTGCCTCTTCTATTGCAACAAGTATCGCATTGTCGGCTCCCTTCAGACTTGCCGTCGTTGAAACATTGCCTGTCTTCGGGTCCAACTCCCCCCCCC
>NW_021237648.1:0-765 GCF_002162155.2 Triticum dicoccoides | reverse complement strand
ATTTTACACTAGAGTTGAACTAGCTCTATAGCCTAGTACAAATAATTTTACACTAGAGTTGAACTAGCTCTATAAGCTAGTTGAAATAATTTTACACTAGAGTTGAACTAGCTCTATAAGCTAGTTGAAATAATTTTACACTAGAGTTGAAGTAGCTATATAAGATAATTCAAATAATTTTACACTATAGTTGAACTAGCTCTATAGACTAGTACAAATAATTTTACACTAGAGTTGAACTAGCTCTATAAGCTAGTTCAAATAATTTTACACTAGAGTTGAACTAGCTATATAAGCTAATTCAAATAATTTTACACTAGAGTTGAACTAGCTCTATAGCCTAGTACAAATAATTTTACACTACAGTTGAACTAGCTCTATAAGCTAGTTCAAATAATTTTACACTAGAGTTGAACTAGCTCTATAGCCTAGTACAAATAATTTTACACTAGAGTTGAACTAGCTCAATAGCCTAGTACAAATAATTTTACACTAGAGTTGAAGTAGCTCTATAGTCTGGTTCAAATAATTTTACACTAGTGTTGAACTAGCTGTTTAGTCTAGTACAAATAATTTTACACTAGAGTTGAACTAGCTCTATAAGCTAATTAAAATAATTTTACAAAAGAGTTTTCCTAGCTCCATAGCCTAGTACAAATAATTTTACACTAGAGTTAAACTAGCTCTATAGGCTAGTTCAAATAATTTTACACTAGAGTTGAACTTGCTCTATAGCCTACTACAAAATAATTTACCCTATAGTTG
>NW_021237647.1:0-654 GCF_002162155.2 Triticum dicoccoides | reverse complement strand
CCGCTGCCATGCCGCCGAGCTCTGCGCCTGCCTAGATAGGCAGCCCCACATCGGCCATCCCCAAGCAGCGCAAGAAAGGGGCCCCGCCGCCGGCCACCGCGAGGGACTTTGCCCCAGGGGCTCAGGCCGGCGGGTGAGTGTCTGGGAGGGCAGGGAGGAGGGGAGGGGAGGGAGGCGTGCGCCGTCGCCTGAGTCGCACGCAGCGGGGAGGACGCGGGGGCTCATATGTGATCTCGGAGCTCTTCATCCATTATTGAAAGAGGTGATTCGAGAATGCTGAAATGATACGTTATGTTGAGGGTAATGATTTATTGTGTTCATAATAGAAATATTTTGGGCGGAATATTAATTTTTTTTCTCGACAATTTGAAGCATGTTCAGTAGCTATTGATCAGTGCTTGCTCCAGACGCTGCTTTTGGCTGAAGAAATTCTCGAAAAAATGCTGAAGATCCCTACAGGCAATCAGCTCACCACATAGACGCTTCAGTGGTGACTTCGTAGATGAGCCGGATGTGTTGTTTGAGGACAATAGGTTGACCTACTATAATGTGTCGACCATCGCTCAAGATGAACATGATTCATGCAAGATGGAAACGTCGCGCGCCCAAACCATGGAGTGCAACATGATTCATGCACGGTCATCAAGAAACTGT
>NW_021237646.1:0-1109 GCF_002162155.2 Triticum dicoccoides | reverse complement strand
AAGGGTAAATAGAAGTTGACAAAATCACGTTGTGGTGATTCGTAGGTAAGAAAACGTTCTTGCTAGAACCCAATTGCAGCCACGTAAAAGATGCAACAACAATTAGAGGACGTCTAACTTGTTTTTGCAGCGATTGATCATGTGATGTGATATGGCCAGAAGTTGTGATGAATGATGAATTGTGATGTATGAGATCATGTTCTTTGTAATAGGATTCACGACTTGCATGTCGATGAGTATGACAACCGGCAGGAGCCATAGGAGTTGTCATTATTTTTTGTATGACCTGCGTGTCATTGAATAACGTCATGTAAACTACTTTACTTTATTGCTAAACGTTAGTCATAGAAGTAGAAGTAGTCGTTGGCGTGACAACTTCATGAAGACATGATGATGGAGATCATGATGATGGAGATCATGGTGTCAAGCCGGTGACAAGATGATCAATGGAGCTATATGATATTGGCCATATCATGTCACAACTATATAATTGCATGTGATGTTTATTATGTATTATGCATCTTGTTTACTTAGGACGACGGTAGTAAATAAGATGATCCCTTATAAAATTTCAAGAAGTGTTCTCCCCTAACTGTGCACCGTTGCTACAGTTCGTCGTTTGTAAGCACCACGTGATGATCGGGTGTGATGGATTCTTACGTTCACATACAACGGGTGTAAGACAGTTTTACACAGCAAAAACACTTAGGGTTAACTTGACGAGCCTAGCATGTGCAGACATGGCCTCGGAACACGGAGACCGAAAGGTCGAACACGAGTCGTATGGAAGATACGATCAACATGAAAATGTTCACCGACGATGACTAGTCCGTCTCACGTGATGATCGGACACGGGCTAGTCGACTCGGATCGTGTAACACTTAGATGACTAAAGGGATGTCTAATCTAAGTGGGAGTTCATAATTTGATTAGAACTTTATTATCATGAACTTAGTCTAAAACCTTTGCAAATATGTCTTGTAGATCAATGGCCAACGCTAATGTCAACATGAACTTCAACGCGTTCCTAGAGAAAACCAAGCTGAAAGATGATGGCAGCAACTATACGGACTGGGTCCGGAACCTGAGGATCATCCTCATAGCTGCCA
>NW_021237645.1:0-1138 GCF_002162155.2 Triticum dicoccoides | reverse complement strand
CCAAAAGAAATAAGTGTGTGTGCAAAAAATTGAGCAACTATAAAATGATTTTCTTACAACACGCCTCCAACAACGCCGATCCAGGACCACACTGAACCCATCTACGGAAGAATCAACAGAAGAACACGGGCCACCAGGCATACGGCAAAAAGGACAAGCCATAGCTGCAAGGAACACAATGGTTATCAAGAACTAATCCCACAAAACCCAGTCGAAACTTGACATCTGATAGTGTTGGTAGTCCCCACCCTTAACTACCCCATAAATCACCATATCCCGGAAATATAATGGGAACAAAAAGAGAAACGAAAAAGGGAAACAGGGAACCCACGAAGGCAACGAGTAGGGAACGACGATATCGCGAAGGGGGAAGCGCGCTCAATGCTAAAGAAGGACCGTCGTAAGAGCAGGCAACAAGCGCGGCGGCCGGAACAGTTGTCGCTGTAACCACGAGACAAGAGTAGCGGCAGCGACGGGCGGATACTACGGAAAAGAAAGAATAGTCCGCGACGAGGGTTCTCCCACACCAGAGAGAAACAGATCTCAAAACAGATCAAAAGGTATTACAAAACATTAAAAGTATAAGGACTAAAGTGAAAAAGGAAAAACCACAAGGGGAAACCGGAAACCGGAAATCACAAGAGAAGCCGTGCGCGCTCCAAGTGTCACGCACGGAGTGCATTGGAAAAGTCTCAGGAGCGCTCCGCGCGTGACACTTGGTGCGCGGGGAGCGCTCCCTGACTAATCGTTGCGGGGAGCGCTCCTCAATTAGTGATTTCGTTTGTTTAACACACTAATTACCTAGAATGGGAGGCCCTCCAATTTTTGTGGCCCTGTTCAACCGCTCCAGTTGCACCTGCTAACAAACGGCCTTGCCAAAGGCAGACAACAAAGAGACCAGCTGGGCCCCACTAGACGTGGAGCTGGCTAGGTCAAATGGATGCCGTCCGCAAAATCTATGTCGTCAGCTTTTTTATCTTTGTCGTCTGCTAGCAGATGGCAAAGATGGTGCGTAACTAATGGCCATGTCCCCCTGGCCCCACCCCCTCTTTTTCGTTTGCTAGTAGACGACAAAGAAGTAATCTAACTAACGGCCGTGCAACCCCACCTCCCTCCCTTTCTCTCTCTCTCTCTCTCT
>NW_021237644.1:0-1284 GCF_002162155.2 Triticum dicoccoides | reverse complement strand
GGGTGCTCGGCGGCGAGGGGGACCGGATCTGGCGAGGTGGGATAGCGATCGAGATGGAGGGGGCCGGGATCGAGATCGAGTGTCCATGAAATTTAAAAATATTCATGATAGTTCAAAAAGTACCCATGAAATACAATCGAGAAATGAAGGCTACGATTTAAATACAATCGATCTTAGCTAGCTATCTGTTCACAATCTTCTTGCCCTTCTTTTTCGCAAATGGAGTTCTTCTGTGGAACGGACGTCCTTTAGGTAGGGTGGTCCTGCTTCTTCTTGTGGTGTATGCTGCTACTTCATCATCGTCGTCATGTTCGATCCTCGGGTCGCCGTACTTGTCGAAGTCTTGCTCATTGGCTACTCCATCCATTCCGATGATCTTCCTTTTGCCTCTCCTCACGACAACACGACTGGGCTTTGGCGGGTCGGTAATGAAGAAGCAATTGTCCACTTGGGAAGCCAGTACCCATGGCTCATTTTTCGCGGTGACGTTTGCGACCGCGGTCTTGGATTTGGCTTCGGGTATAACCATGGTGGTGAAATACCAGTCTTCTTTTATGACGTTCTTGGCCCATCTAACACGGAACATCGGGACCTTCTCTCCAGCGTAGCTCAGCTCCCAGATCTCCTCGATCCTTCCGTAGTATATGTCCTTGTCGTTACCGGTGTAGGATTCCATCGTTACCCCGGAGTTCTGATAACCATCGCTCTTCATGTCCTTGGCCTCGGTGTAGAATGTGTAGCCGTTGATATCGTACGCCTCATAGGTCATCAGGTTGTGCTCGGCGCCCTGTGACAAGGCGAATATGAGTTGTTCTTCCGCGGAAGAATCCTCATGTAAAGGGTACGACACAAGCTTCTGCTTGAACCAACGCGTGAAACACGAGTTGTGCTCTTTGAGTATATCTCCGTCCGTCCTCTGTTGGCCTCGGTCATTGTATGTCTTCTTAATAAAGGTTTTGTGCTCTACCACCCAAGGATCGACCATGTCTATGTGTTGTAGCACGACTAGGTTTGCTCTTTCAAAGTCGGCGAGTCGACCCTCGAAGTCGACATGCATTTCGCGGCGACCCTCACGGTGACCCCATCCAGCGAGCCTACCGAGGTGCCTGTTGACGGGCAGACCAACGGGGTTCTCGATGCCTAGATAATTCGTGCAGTAGGAGATGCACTCTTCGGTCAGAAAGCCCCTGGCTATGCTTCCTTCTGGACGTGACATGTTGCGAACGTATCCTTTGATGACACCATTCATCCTTTCGAACGGCATCATGCTGTGCAGGAACGTCG
>NW_021237643.1:0-671 GCF_002162155.2 Triticum dicoccoides | reverse complement strand
GCGGCTGGAGATGCTCTTATTAGGTATACATATAGACTCTTGAGTACTAATTTTCTAGCATGTCCCATCTAGTAGTGGGGTTAAACCCTTAGGTATATGTACCATTCTTCAGATTGTCAATTGAAGAGAAGGTGTTTAATTGTTTCATTGCTATTACAGAAGCAACATCTCTTATTCCCTTTCCAATTTCTTTTTGATAAATGATCTTTTAAAAAATACCCCGCCTTGCAGGTACCAAGATAAATTTTAATATTTAGAGGGATTTTTAGTTTTCATATGAATCTGTGGCCGAGAGGAGTGTTTGTGCTCATCAAGAACTGGTATATTGTACGGACAATTATCAATGCAAAGTAACAATTCATGAACAGTTTGCCCTTTTTTATTTTACCTATGCACTCAAACAAGAAGCATGTGTGTGCATTGCAATGCGGACATTCCAGTAGTTGGCGACACAATAACAGCTAGCAGTTGGCAGACATTCACAATATCACAAGTGGGCCCGATAACAACACAAAACAAGATCAGTTGGGTCTGATCCAATGCACAATTAGCCAGGCCATCTGATGGACAAGCCGTCGACTGAAACAAACAAAAGTTCCAAACGATTGATGACAAGGAAAAATGTATCAATAAATACTCCTTACCTTTCGGTTTAGATGGTTCATCTCAAA
>NW_021237642.1:0-727 GCF_002162155.2 Triticum dicoccoides | reverse complement strand
CAACAAAGAACAAACAACCGAGGAGCATATTTGTGTTGGTCCCAGTTTTGTTATCTTTAGACACCTTTCCCTATGTGAGTGCAGCAAATCTAGTCCTGCTCAAACTCTACAGCCTTGTCCCCCAAAACAAAAGATCAGTTCATTACAGATGTGCGTACTGCGTTTGTCATTGTTTTCCCTTTTCGACCAACATAGGTGCTGGATGGCAATCTGTACTAGTACTTCCCCCTTCCTTTCCTCTTTTAAACACATCCTAGATTTATGCTATACAACTTTCACCACTACTTTCCCACATTCCTTTCCTCTTTGAACCACGTCTTAGATTCATGCGATACAACTTTCCCCATGACTTTCCCCCTTCCTTTCCTTTTTGAACCACATCCTAGATTCATGCTATACAACTTTTCCCACTACTTTCCCCCATTCCTTTCCTCTTTGAACCACGTCCTAGATTCATGGTATACAACTTTCCCCACTACATTCCTGTTTGATCCAACACCTAGATTCGAGTGCAGAAGCGGAAAAAGACCACATGCAACTAGAGCAATGCATGTGGAATAAGTAAATTAGACCTTAAGGTTCTTGGGGTGTGGTTCGGTGGGCGACCGGAGGCCATTCGGCCCACACTATGTACGACGGCGAAGAAGAAGGGGTTAGAGGCCCTCCCGTGCTGCCGTTGGGCGAAAGTGAACAGCTGCGCCGGTAGTGGATTCCCTCCCTCGCCGAC
>NW_021237641.1:0-1348 GCF_002162155.2 Triticum dicoccoides | reverse complement strand
GCACCCCCTACAGCCCATGTGGCCCCCCGGGACAGGTGGCCCCACCCGGTGGACCACCGGGACCCTTCCGGTGGTCCCGGTACAATACCGATAACCCCGAAACTTGTCCCGATGCCCGAAATAGCACTTCCTATATATAATTCTTTACCTCCGGACCATTCCGGAACTCCTCGTGACGTCCGGGATCTCATCCGGGACTCCGAACAACATTCGGGTTTCTGCATATACATATCTTCATAACCCTAGCGTCACCGAACCTTAAGTGTGTAGACCCTACGGGTTCGGGAGACAAGCAGACATGACCGAGACGACTCTCCGGTCAATAACCAACAGCGGGATCTGGATACCCATGTTGGCTCCCACATGCTCCACGATGATCTCATCGGATGAACCACGATGTCGAGGATTTAATCAATCCCGTACGCTATTCCCTTTGTCTATCGATATGTTACTTGCCCGAGAATCGATCGTCGGTATCCCAATACCTCGTTCAATCTCGTTACCGGCAAGTCACTTTACTCGTACCGTAATGCATGATCCCGTGACCAGACACTTGGTCACTCTGAGCTCATTATGATGATGCATTACCGAGTGGGCCCAGTGATACCTCTCCGTCATACGGAGTGACAAATCCCAGTCTTGATCCATGTCACCCAACAGACACTTTCGGAGATACCCGTAGTCTACCTTTATAGTCACCCAGTTACGTTGTGACGTTTGGCATACCCAAAGCACTCCTACGGTATCCGGGAGTTACACGATCTCATGGTCTAAGGAAAAGATACTTGACATTGGAAAACTCTAGCAAACGAACTATACGATTTTGTGCTATGTTTAGGATTGGGTCTTGTCCATCACATCATTCTCCCAATGATGTGATCTCGTTATCAATGACATCCAGTGTCCATACTCAGGAAACCATGACTATCTGTTGATCAACGAGCTAGTCAACTAGAGGCTCACTAGGGACATGTCGGTGTCTGTTATTCACACATGTATTACGATTTCCGGATAACACAATTATAGCATGAATAAAGACAATTATCATGAACAAGGAAATATAATAATAATGCTTTTATTATTGCCTCTAGGGCATATTTCCAACAGTCTCCCACTTGCACTAGAGTCAATAATCTAGTTACATTGTGATGAATCGAACACCCATAGAATTCTGGTGTTGATCATGTTTTGCTCTAGGGAGAGGTTTAGTCAACGGATCTGCTATATTCAGGTCCGTATGTACTTTACAAATCTCTATGTCTCCATCTTGAACATTTTCATGAATGGAGTTGAAGCGACGCTTGATGTGCCTTGTCTTCTTGTGAAACCTGGGCTCCTTGGCAAGTGC
>NW_021237640.1:0-389 GCF_002162155.2 Triticum dicoccoides | reverse complement strand
TTTTTTTGCTTCTGTTTAGTAATACATATTTCATCTAGCTTCTGTTTAGATGTGGTTTTATGTTTTAATTAGTGTTTGTGCCAAGTAGAACCTATAGGATAACCTACATCGATAGTTAATTTGATTCTGCTAAAAAATAGAAACTTTTGCACGCACAAAAATAATTTTAGTAAATCACAGAAACGTGCTTTTGCGTTGATTCTTTTTTATGTAGAACAATAGACAAATTTCCCAGGACTTCCTATTTTTGTAGGATTTTTAGAGTTCCATAAGTATTCGAGAGTTATAGATTGCTACAGACTGTTCTGTTTTTGACAGATTCTGTTTTTCCGTGTGTTGTTTGCTTATTTTGATTGACCTATGGCTAGTATCGGGGGGTATGAACCATA
>NW_021237639.1:0-6669 GCF_002162155.2 Triticum dicoccoides | reverse complement strand
TGTTGCGCCTGTCGTTCCGGAACAAAAAAGAGAAATCATTCTCAAGACTGGATGCCCTGTCCGGTGTAAGCTAAACGTAGATGGAACACGGTATGTGGTCACTGAATATTTTGACGAGCACAACCACAACCCCAGTCGAAAGGCAATTCGTAAAGCTGCTACATGACTGTAACGTCGGTCCATCGAGAATGGTCCAGATACTATCACTCATCCACAGCAAAAAGGGGAAACTGAGTAGCATGCCCTACATACCGGCTGATGTCACAAACCTACAGGCCAAGTACCATAGAGAGAGCAGGCTAGCTGACATAGAGGCTACAATTGCCTACTTCGATGAGAAAGCAAAGGAAGACCCAGATTTCTTCTACAGGATAAGGTTGGACGATGAGGACCGTGTCAGGAACATGTATTGGGTGGATGGTGCTGCAAGGAGAGCCTACAAACATTTCCGAGATTGCATTTCATTCGACGCGACGTACCTCACCAATATGTACAAGATGCCATGCGCTCCGTTCATAGGAATAAATAACCACAATCAGTCGTTGCAGTTCGGCTGCGGGCTCGTTCGGAACAAAGACACAGATGGGTACGTCTGGTTGTTCAAGACCTTCTTGGAGTGCATGGATGGAGTTGCTCCGATGAACATAATAACAGACCAGGATTTTAGCATGCGTGCATGCATAGAGGAGGTCTTTCCGTTGGCAGTGCACAGGCACTGCAGGTGGCACATAATAAAGAAGGCTGAGGAGACGCTAGGACCGTTCTTTGCTGACCGTCCAGAGCTGCACAAGGCATTCGAGCTATGCGTGGACCACAGCTTGACGGTCGAGGAGTTTGAAAGGAGCTGGATGGCCATGGTTGAAACACATCAAGTCCAAGACAACGAGACGCTTGCTAGTCTGTGGGAGAAGCGAATGTACTGGGTGCCCGCCTACTTCATGCAGTGCTTCTTCCCTTTTCTACAGACTACGCAGCGCAGCGAGGGGTTGAATGCTGTGTTGAAGCGATACGTGAGCCCTAGCAACTCATTGCTACAGTTTGCCAAGCAGTACACAACTCTGCAACAAAAAATTCTGGGATCTGAGCTGCAGCAAGAAGCTACCACCGCGCTAAAGCAGCCGAAATTGCTAACGTATTTACGAATGGAGAGGCAAATGAGCAATATATACACAAACAAGATCTTTAACAAGTAAGTCAGTTGCGTTACGGTCTTATTTGTGCAAAAAAGCACTAGGGCAGTAGCTGCCATATAGAGTGCAAATGCAGTTGCCATGATATGCAGTTGCCATGTTTAATGAAATACTGTTTGCCATGCTTACTCAGCTGCAGTTGCCATGTTTGATGAAATTTCTGTTTACAATGCTTACTTGGATACATTTTACATGTTCAATGAAGTGCCGGTGCCATGTTTAATGAACTGTACTTCTATTGGGGCATGTTGGTATGTAAATGCCAGTGTCAACTGAAAAAATGTCATATTGTCAACACATATGGTGAAATACAAATTGCCATGTTTAATAAAATGCAACTGCCATGTTTGTTGAAAATGCAATTCCCATGTTTACTGAAACGTAGATGCCATGTTTGATGCAATGTGCTTCCATCGGGGAAAATATTGGTGTGGAAATGACGATGGCTAGTTGAAAATGTAATACAGTTGCCATGTCTGGTGTTCTGCAGTTGCCATGTCTGTTGTACTATAGTTGCCATGTCTTCTGTAATACAGTTGCCATGTTTAGTGTACTACAGTTGCCATGTCTGGTGTACTGCAGTTGCCATGTCTGGTGTACTTCAGTTGCCATGTTCAGTGTACTACAGTCGCCATGTTCAGTGTGCTATGTTTGCCATGCTCAGTATACTATGATTGCCATATTCAAAACAAAAATCTATTTCTATTCCCATGACAGCATAACGTGCTACAAAAAAAGGATCGCACGATAGATTAACATAAAACACACAAAACTTGCAGATTCCAGGAAGAAATAAAGCGTGCCAGCATGTTCATGACTTTCCAGGTGGACGAACATACGTTCAAGGTGTGTTCTATTTTGGGCATGTCGGATTCAGAACCTGAAGACCCAGACAAAGGAAGGAACTACTTCGTGAAAGCCTCGATAGGCGAAGGCGAGTACTACTGCCAATGCTGCAAGTTCGAACAGGACGGCATTGTGTGTTGTCACATACTAAAAGTGATGGACATGAATGCTGTGACACGGATGCCCCGCCATTTCATAAGGCGACGATGGACTTGGGACGCTGACGACGCGTTGGCGCCGCAGACAACACACGCAGTTCTGGCTGTGCATGACGAGAGACCTGAGTCAACCATGGAAGCCGTGAGGCACGTTGTGCTGACAAAGAACTATACTGAGCTAATTGATGAAGCATGCAAAAGTGATGAGACAGCAAGAGTCGCAGAAAAACACAGGAAGGCGCTGAAAAGAGAGCTTGATGAGATCAAGAAGAGGAAAGCTGAGGAAGCCTTACACCGGTTCCCCCGCACATCAAGTATGCCTTCATCGACGGGGCCATCGTCTGAAAACTCGGAGGTAGGATCTGGAACAGCAAGCACACAAACCCAGGTCAGGAACCCACCCCGTTCCATCACAAAGGGTCGCCCAAGAGATATAAGGTACAAGTCAGGATTGGAGATTCAAGCAAAACACAAGAAGCAGAAGAAAGGGGCGGGCAATCCATGAGCAGGAATTGGGGCATTGCGACATGGTCCTTGTGGACATTTTGTTTTGTACCCTAGACGATGAGATTTTTTTTAAATTGGAAGAATAACTATTAGGAACATCAGAAATGGAAGGAAAAATTCATTGAGTCCAGAAATGCAGTTGCCATGTTGTGGGTGCTTAATCTGCCATGTTATGTGTATTAAATCTGCCATGTTATGTGTACTAAAAAAATATGCCATGCTATTTTATACTAAAAATATGCCATGCTACTTTGTACTAAATATGTCATGCTAGTTGTACTGGATCTGCCATTTTAGTTGTACTGGATCTGACATGTTAGTTGTACTGTATCTGTCATGTTAATTATGCTTGATCTGCCATGTTGTTTGTACTGTGTCTGCCATGTTAGCTATACTGAAAAAATGCCATGGTATTTGAAAATGACTGTGCACGACATATATTTTCATGACAAATACCACACGGTTTAGAGAAACATAGTGTGTTGTGGGCAATGTATGGGGAACAAGTTGGACAAAGGCGTAACGTGCATAAACCGCAGCCAAGGTTGTGACTGCATGATCAACCCTACCACGTGCTAGCCGGTGCTACCCCATGTATGTTGAACTACATTTGCCATCCGTTTTAAAAACATCATAGACGCAATCAAAAACAGCAAACTGGTGCTGTATGCGATGAAACCATTGTAATAATGATAAAACATAAAAACATATGTGCATTAACGCCTAAAATAGGTTCACGTCCACACATATATTACATAAACTACTAAAATGTCGCTCACACACCACCACTACATAGTAGCATATGCGGGGTTGCAGTCGTAACATAGCACACAAACATAGTTTTTGACGATAACAAAGAGATAAGTATCTTACATTCCTCAGCAACAGAATGTAAGGTATGCCTAACACCACATAATCACTTGTACTTCTTGTTGATTTTCTTGACAGCTTCCTCCACGAACTCGCGTGCTCCGGACCGCTTGTCGAAATCTTCATTCGTCAACCATTTCCATGTGTGGATTTTTCGGAGCTCAACAATCGTTGCAACTATGATAGCGGGCACAACTCTGCCTTCCCACTTTGCAAAATATTCCAGCGCATGAAAGCCACAGTACGTACTGCATGAGAAAAAGACTCAGATGAACACGCAAAAATGGACAGACGTAGCAAAGATAGACTTCAATTCAGATGTGACAACAAAAATAGGAGTTGCATTGATGTAAACGGCACATAAAGGAGGGGGAAAAGAAATTACGTGTTCCCTTGCTTCACGGTCGCCACATACTCAATCGGGAAATGTCTGATCTGGACCTTTGAATTTTCGTAGTGACGGTTCCATGTCTCCTTGAGGTTGCTGATGAAGAATTCGACATGCGTAGTAAGATCTGAATCAGCTCCCGAACGGATTGAATCAAGCACCTCGAAGCGTTGGTTCTTCAGGCCAAGACAGATCGCATAGTGGTGACTACACTTGTCGTATTGGTCATGTGGTGCAAGCTCCTGGAACATGGGGAACATGACCTGCATTTAAAAAGTGAAGAAATGAGAAGCATAGTTCACATAAAAGAACAGCAGAAGGACAAAAAAATTAGAATCACATAGAATGTTTTTGGTTTGTGGGTGGAGGTAGTTGAAGGAAAGTTGCCGTCCATGTATGAACAAAATGTGCCGTGCATTTTAAAATCTAGTTGCCACATAGTTCGCACGGAATGCAAAAAACAAAAAGAAGAAAAATGTGCGTGGCAGCTCTTGCCACATGGAAAAACATCTGCCACACAATCACAAAGTGCATAAGATGGCAAAACCCACACCATGTGAAAAAACAGTGCAGACAGGGGAGGAGTACTCACATATTTCTTCAGTGTTAGCTTGAATTCACCGTGCTAAGCGAAATTCTTCCTCGGGATTTTGTGGTGGAAGTCACCATCCCATATTTTGCATGTCACGCTGTAATGCATGATGATCTTGTCGGCACACACATCGATGTAATTGTTGATGTAGTCGATCCCGCATGCAATTACATTCGTCGACATTTTACCGTTTGGCCTCACGGACTCGGCGAGATCACCTAGGTCGACGTACGTCGCTCCGTATTGAATGACTTTGGTTCTGTCCAAACATGAGCTGTATGAAAACGACATAACATGGAAGAATCATGCCTGCTAAGTAAAAAATATATGAAAGAACTAAAACGTAAGCGCATCATGTATAGAGAGTATGAAGAAAGATGAAATCTTAAACAATGAAAAAAGAAAAATGAGTGATTAAAGGGTGTGGTCATTTACGCTTTCAACTCCTTCATGTGCTTGCTGCTGGCCCTCGCATTTCCAAACCGCTTGATGATGTCGTACAGCTGGGTCTGTTCCTTAGTGGCCCTGAACTCGGGCTCGTAGTCTTCCGCGGGAGGTGCGTGAACTACCCTCTACTGTCTCACAGAACCAGGGGTCGCACTTCTGATGGTATCCTCAGTTGCCGTATCTGCAGGCAAGTTGGAACTTGATTGCCCTTGCCCTCGCGAGGTCCTCCTCTGGAATGCTGCCTCCTCGATCTTGCGGTAAGCTTCATCAAGTGACGGTGAAATTTCCTCAGGGGTGCCTGCAATGATTCAAAAAAAAGTGTGTTAGGATAAAGGAGAAAGTCAGAAAACATATGGATTGTGAGGAAATAGGGTGTATGATATGAGATGTAGGTAGAAAATAGTGGCGAAATTGTCATGTGTGATGCAACTACAGTGGCCATGTTATGGCAACTACAGTTGCCATGCAGTTGTGATGAATTACCGTTTAGATGGCATGTTGTTGCCATGTCTCATCAAATGCAGTTGCCATGTTGTGTCAACTGCACATGCCATGTGATTGTCGTATAGAAAAAATGCAGAATGGTAACAAAAAAATGCAGGTGACATGGTGTGGCAAGTCCAGTTGCCATATGTAATGCACTATATTTGCCATGTGCCAGCAAATACAGTTGCCATGATGAATCAACTTCAGTTGCCACGTGTTTACCCAAAATGTCAAAAATGCAGCATGGCAACAAAAAAAAATTAAGGACATGGTGCATCAAAATCCACTTGTCATGTCATCACACGCCAGTTGCCGTCACAAGTGAGAACACCCCAAAAGAATATGATTGGGACAAAATTCAAACTACAAAGATGTAGACAGGAAAATCATAAGGACATGGAAAGTGTACCTTGCACAATTGGCTCCGCGAACTTGACAGCCTTCCTGCCCTCGACCATTGGCTGCGCCATCATTGCGGGCGTGCCTCCTGGGAAAGCAAAGGCAACCGGCAAAGGATCATGCACCACCGGTTGGTCTTGACTGATGCCAAGGCTGAAGCTCGGTGGGGTAAATGCCATTGGGTGCCTCTCATTCCTACTGGCCGGACCACGAACGATTTGCGGGGCATAATCCAATGGTGAAAGATCAAAAACATATCTGAATCGGCCGCTACAGAATGTTCGGGCTTATTTGCAGGGCGGGGCGTGTTGTCAGCGGTATCAGCAGCAGCTTTCATGGCAATCTTCTTGTTTGGGCTGTAGGGGACACCGACATTGACTGGCAGCCTGGAAGTGCGCAGATTTATGCTGGGGATTTCCACTGCAGGTAAAGGCGCATTCTGCTCTGGCCGTTCACCTGCGTCACTCGTGCCAGCCTTGACACCTGCGTCAGTTGTGCTCCGGTCTTGCGGGTTCTCCATCACATTGCTTTGGGCGGTTGGCGGGAACAGTGTGGACACAGGAACATACCCAGACTCATCTCTCCTGCTCCTAGATACAGCCGGTGCATTGGGTATGACTGTTGGTTGCTTACGGGGGCTGCAATGCCTAGGTGGAAGACCAGCACGCGCCACGGTAATCTTAGCAGTATCTGCACCGACAGGGGCTGGAGCTGTTGTGCCAGGACTCTCACCTGTAGATGGCATATCCTTATGAACTGCCGCCTCAGCAATTACTGTCGTGGACA
>NW_021237638.1:0-765 GCF_002162155.2 Triticum dicoccoides | reverse complement strand
CCATGACTCCATTTGAGGAATGGGAAAGGAAAAGGTTGAAACTCTCTTACCTACGTACCTGGGGTTGTTTGGCGAAAGTCAATATACCAATTCCCAAGAAGCGCAAGTTTGGACCAAAAATCGTGGATTGTGTTCTTCTGGGCTATGTTTTTCATAGCATCGGCTATAGATTTTTGATAATAAAATCTGAGGTATCCGACATGCATGTTGGTACAATTATGGAATCAAATGATGCAACTTTCTTTGAGGACATATTTCCTATGAAGGATATGTCGAGTTCATCAAATCAGGAGATACCTACTCCATCTAGTGAGGAATTCACTGTAATTCCTGAATCCTCCATTGCTATGGAACACGTTGAGAATCCTGTTGAGGGTAACAATGGGACTCCTGTGAGGAGTAAGAGACAGAGGACTGCAAAGTCTTTTGGTGATGATTTCATTGTGTACCTCGTGGATGACACATCCAGGACTATTTCAGAAGCATATGCATCTGCAGATGCTGGCTACTGGAAGGAAGCTGTACGTAGCGAGATGGATTCCATCTTAGCTAACGGTACCTGGGAGATCACTGACCGTCCTTATGGGTGCAAACCTGTAGGATGTAAGTGAGTGTTCAAGAAGAAGCTTAGACCTGATGGTACGATTGAAAAGTACAAGGCACGATTTGTGGCCAAGGGTTATACCCAGAAAGAAGGTGAAGACTTTTTTGATACTTACTCACCCGTGGCTAGACTGACCACAATTCGGGTGCTACTATCACTGG
>NW_021237637.1:0-488 GCF_002162155.2 Triticum dicoccoides | reverse complement strand
CCAGTGATAGTAGCACCCGAATTGTGGTCAGTCTAGCCACGGGTGAGTAAGTATCAAAAAAGTCTTCACCTTCTTTCTGGGTATAACCCTTGGCCACAAATCGTGCCTTGTACTTTTCAATCGTACCATCAGGTCTAAGCTTCTTCTTGAACACTCACTTACATCCTACAGGTTTGCACCCATAAGGACGGTCAGTGATCTCCCAGGTACCGTTAGCTAAGATGGAATCCATCTCGCTACGTACAGCTTCCTTCCAGTAGCCAGCATCTGCAGATGCATATGCTTCTGAAATAGTCCTGGATGTGTCATCCACGAGGTACACAATGAAATCATCACCAAAAGACTTTGCAGTCCTCTGTCTCTTACTCCTCACAGGAGTCCCATTGTTACCCTCAACAGGATTCTCAACGTGTTCCATAGCAATGGAGGATTCAGGAATTACAGTGAATTCCTCACTAGATGGAGTAGGTATCTCCTGATTTGATGAA
>NW_021237636.1:0-1811 GCF_002162155.2 Triticum dicoccoides | reverse complement strand
TTTCCCTCCCCCCCAAGGCACCTAGGAGGTGCCTTCCCCTCCTAGGACTCTTTCCCCCTCAAACCCTAGGCGCATGGGCCTATGTGGGGCTGGTGCCCTTGGCCCATGTAGGCCAAGGCGCACCCCCTACAGCCCATGTGGCCCCCCGGGACAGGTGGACCCACCCGGTGGACCCCGGGACCCTTCCGGTGGTCCCGGTACAATACCGATAACCCCGAAACTTGTCCCGATGCCCGAAACAGGACTTCCCATATATAAATCTTTACCTCCGGACCATTCCGGAACTCCTCGTGACGTCCGGGATCTCATCCGGGACTCCGAACAACATTCGGGTTACTGCATATACATATCCCTACAACCCTAGCGTAACTGACCCTTAAGTGTGTAGACCCTACGGGTTCGGGAGACAAGCAGACATGACCGAGACGACTCTCCGGTCAATAACCAACAGCGGGATCTGGATACCCATGTTGGCTCCCACATGCTCCACGATGATCTCATCGGATGAACCACGATGTCGAGGATTCTATCAACCCCGTACGCTATTCCCTTTGTCTATCGATATGTTACTTGCCCGAGATTGGATCGTCGGTATCCCAATACCTCGTTCAATCTCGTTACCGGCAAGTCACTTTACTCTTACCGTAATGCATGATCCCGTGACCAGACACTTGGTCACTCTGAGCTCATTATGATGATGCATTACCGAGTGGGCCCAGTGATACCTCTCCGTCATACGGAGTGACAAATCCCAGTCTTGATCCATGTCACCCAACAGACACTTTCGGAGATACCCGTAGTCTACCTTTATAGTCACCCAGTTACGTTGTGACGTTTGGCATACCCAAAGCACTCCTACGGTATCCGGGAGTTACACGATCTCATGGTCTAAGGAAAAGATACTTGACATTGGAAAACTCTAGCAAACGAACTATACGATCTTGTGCTATGTTTAGGATTGGGTCTTGTCCATCACATCATTCTCCTAATGATGTGATCTCGTTATCAATGACATCCAGTGTCCATAATCAGGAAACCATGACTATCTGTTGATCAACGAGCTAGTCAACTAGAGGCTCACTAGGGACATGTTGATGTCTGTTATTCACACATGTATTACGATTTCCGGATAACACAATTATAGCATGAATAAAGACAATTATCATGAACAAGGAAATATAATAATAATGCTTTTATTATTGCCTCTAGGGCATATTTCCAATAGTCTCCCACTTGCACTAGAGTCAATAATCTAGTTACATTGTGATGAATCGAACACCCATGGAATTCTGGTGTTGATCATGTTTTGCTCTAGGGAGAGGTTTAGTCAACGGATCTGCTACATTCAGGTCCGTATATACTTTACAAATCTCTATGTCTCCATCTTGAACATTTTCACGAATGGAGTTGAAGCGACGCTTGATGTGCCTTGTCTTCTTGTGAAACCTGGGCTCCTTGGCAAGTGCAATAGCTCCAGTGTTGTCACAGAAGAGCTTGATCGGCCCCGACGCATTGGGTATGACTCCTAGGTCGGTGATGAACTCCTTCACCCATATTGCTTCATGTGCTGCCTTCGAGGCTGCCATGTACTCCGCTTCACATGTAGATCCCGCCACGACGCTTTGCTTGCAACTGCACCAGCTTACTGCCCCACCATTCAAAATATACACGTATCCGGTTTGTGACTTAGAGTCATCCAGATCTGTGTCGAAGCTAGCGTCGACGTAACCCTTTACGACGAGCTCTTCGTCACCTCCATAAACGAGAAACATTTCCTTAGTCCTTTTCAGGTACTTCAGGATATTCTTGAC
>NW_021237635.1:0-548 GCF_002162155.2 Triticum dicoccoides | reverse complement strand
AGGAGGATGAGTATGCGGGTGATTATGAGGATGAGGTTGATCAAAATCAGATCTACGAGCAGCCACCAGCACCACCACCAGCAGGTCGACCTCAGGTATATATTCGTCATGGTAGGCCTGCACCACCACCTCAGGTACGCGATGATGTCCATATTCCTAAACTGAAATTGAATATTCCACCATTTGAGGGTAGATATGTTCCTGATATATATCTTACTTGGGAGTTAGAAACTGAACAACGATTTACATGTTTACAATATCCTGAGGAGAGATGAGTTGCTGCTGCTGTTTGTGCTTTCACTAGTTTTGCATGTGTATGGTGGTCTGAACATTGTAGATTATATCCTATTCCCACTACTTGGGCTGCTTTGAAAACTGCTATGCGTACGCGTTGGGTTCCACCATATTATCAACGTGAATTGCTTCAAAAATTGCAGCGGTTAAGACAAGGGCAAAATTCTGTAGAAGAATATTATCAGGAATTACAAACTGGCATGATTAGATGTGGTATTGTTGAGGAGAATGAAGCTATGCTTGCACGTTTTCTG
>NW_021237634.1:0-1656 GCF_002162155.2 Triticum dicoccoides | reverse complement strand
CCCTCTTCAATGACAGCAACAATTTAAACGCCACCGGCGATGACCGTGTAGTCGCGGTGGAGTTCGACACCTACCTCAGCTCCTCCATAGACCACAGCAACAACCACGTCGGCATAGACGTCAACTCCATCAACTCCAAAGCCTACAAAAACGTGAGCACGCGCCTGGGCTCCAACAACGCAGTTGTGACTGCCGAGGTCACCTACGACAACCGTACGGGTGTTCTAGTCGCTCGCCTCCAGATCAGCGGCGACGGGGAGTGGTACACAGTGAACACACCGGTGGACATCAAGAAGGATTTGCCCCAGCAGGTTGCGGTCGGCTTCTCTGGAGCAAGTGGTGTGTGCATCGACCTACATCAGGTGTTGTCTTGGTCGTTTAGCTCCACTCTAGTAGACGCCACTGTACAAGCTACCAATTCACGCCGGCTACGACAGCTAGTGCCCGTGCTGGTGCCTTCCGTGGTAGTAGCTTTTCTTGCTTTGCTCTGCACCGTCGCCATCCTAGTCTATCGGCGAGGCAAATGGAATTCTGACGGCGGCGAAGAACATGATCAAGCTGAGTTTGAGAGAGGAGTGGGCCCTAGGCGATACTCCTACCGTGAGCTTGCCGCTGCCACCAAGGGCTTTGCAGAGGAGGAGAAACTCGGGCATGGGGGCTTCGGCAATGTCTATCAGGGCAGCCTGAGCGACCAAGACGGTCCGGTGGCCATCAAGATGCTCTCCGCAGAATCATCTGCACAAGGGAGGAAAGAGTTCGAGTCGGAAGTGAAGATCATAAGCCGGCTGAGGCACCGGAACCTTGTGCACTTGTTAGGTTGGTCAGATAGCCCCAAAGGGCTCTTGCTCGTCTACCAACTCGTGCCCGAAGGCAGCCTTGACCGACATATACACACCAGCTGTCTCACTTGGGCACAAAGGTACGCAACAAAACTAATTTCTCCTTTTCATTCCAATTCTTATATATGGTAATTAACCTGGTTGAATTATACTAACAGATACAAAATTATCATTGGCCTGGGATCTGCACTACGCTATCTTCACATGGAGTGGGATCAATGCGTGCTGCACGGCGACATCAAACCCAGCAACATCCTCCTCGACTCATCGTGCAACACAAAGTTGGGGGATTTCGGGCTGGCGAGGCTTGTGGACCATGGAGCCGGGCCACGGACCACCCAGGTTGTCATGGGCACCGCAGGGTACATAGACCCGGAGTTCATCCGCACACGCCGGCCAACCACAGAATCTGACATCTATAGCTTCGGCATGGTTCTGCTGGAGGTCGTGTCCAGCAGGCGGCCGGACATGGACATCGACACGGAGCAACCAGCTGCAGCAGTTGACAAAGTGGCCATCCCGCTTCTCAAGTGGGTTTGGGACCTGTATGAGAAGAGTGCCATCGTCGAGGCAGTGGACAGAAGACTAAAGG
The DNA here is from genome assembly GCF_002162155.2 of Triticum dicoccoides. Lineage (NCBI taxonomy): Eukaryota > Viridiplantae > Streptophyta > Magnoliopsida > Poales > Poaceae > Triticum > Triticum dicoccoides. Next base: position 225 of record NW_021237634.1, on the reverse strand, counting down.
GAGACGAGCAGCTCAGCGACGGCCATGATGGTAAGTGGCAGGTGCACCGCGCGCTGGTTGTCGGGCTGTGGTGCACGCACCCTGACCCGAGCGTGCGGCCATCCGTCGTGCAGTTCATGAACGTCTTGCAGTTGAAGGAAGTCACACTGCCGATCCTGTCACGGCCGGGGCCATCGTTCTATATTTTCCATGGGTCACATGGCTACAATGCATCGTCGTCCTCAT
>NW_021237633.1:6398-7996 GCF_002162155.2 Triticum dicoccoides | reverse complement strand
CGGCCAAAACTGCGAGTGTTGATGACTGACACACAAACGCACCACGATGTTTGTCAATCATATGGAAATCACACCGGGACCCAAAACAGAGTAATAATCCAAGAAACGGGCCATAATCGGCCAAAACTGTGAGTGTTGATGACCGATACATAAACGCACCCCGCGGTTTGTTAACCGTGGAAATCACTCCTGGAACCCAAAACAGTGAGTAATAGTCCATGAAATGGGCCAGAATCATCCAAAACTGTGAGTGTTGATGACCGACACATAAGGGCTCCTTGGGGTTCAGCAACTATGGATATCACTTGGGACCCCAAAACGGTGAGTAATAGTCCATGAAACGCGTTAGAATTGGCCAAAACTGTGAGTGTTGATGACCGACACGTAAACGCACCCCGGGGTTCGTAAATCGTGGAAATCACTCTAGGACCTCCAAAACTAAGTAATAGTCCAAGAAACGGGCCAGAATCGGCCAAAACTATGATTGTTGATGACCTACACTTAAGCGCATCATGGGGTTCAACAAGCATGGAAATCGCTTTGGGGCCCCAAAATGGTGAGTAATGGTCCACGAAACGGGCAGAGTCGACAAAAACTACGAGTGTTGATAACCGACACGTAAGCGCAACCCGGGGGTTCATTAATCATGGAAATCACTCCGGGGCCCCAAAACAGTGAGTAATAGTCCACGAAACGGGCCAGAATCGGCCAAAACTGCCTGTGTGGATGAACAACATGTAAAGGCACCCCGCGGTTTGTTAATCGTGGAAATCACTCCGGGACCCCAAAACAGTGAGTAATAGTCCAGAAACGGGCTAGAATCGGCCAAAACTGTGAGTGTTGATGACCGACACGTAAAAGCACCTTGGGGTTCAACAACTATGGAAATCGCTTCGGGAGCCCTAAATGGTGAGTAATAGTCCACGAATTACGTCAGAATTGGCGAAAATAGCGAGTGTTAATGATAGACACGCAAACGCACCCCGCGGATTATCAATCACGGAAATCGCTCTGGGATGCCAAAACGGTGACTAATAGTGCACGAAACGGACTAGAATTGGCCAAAATTGTGAGTGTTGATGACCGACACGTAAATGCACCCCAGAGTTCGTCAATCGTGGAGATCACTCCGGTACGCTCAAAACTAAGTAATAATGCAAGAAACGGGCCAAAATCGGCCCAAAATGCGCTTCTTGACGATCGACACGTAAGCGCACCATGGGGTTCAACAACCATGGAAATCACTTTGGGGCCCCAAAATGGTGAGTAATAGTGCATGAAATGGGCCAGAATCAGCCAAAACTCTGAGTTTTCATGACCGACACGTAAACGCACCTCGCGGTTTGTTAACCGTGGAAATCACTCCGGGAACCGAAAACACTTAGTGTCCACGAAACGGGCCAGAATCGGCCAAAACTGCGAGTGTTGATGACTGACACACAAACGCACCACGATGTTTGTCAATCATATGGAAATCACACCGGGACCCAAAACAGAGTAATAATCCAAGAAACGGGCCATAATCGGCCAAAACTGTGAGTGTTGATGACCGATACATAAACGCACCCCGCGGTTTGTTAACCGTGGAAATCACTCCT
>NW_021237633.1:0-1207 GCF_002162155.2 Triticum dicoccoides | reverse complement strand
CCATGAAACGGGCCAGAATCGGCCAATACTGCGATTGTTGATGACCGACAGATAAACGCACCCCGGTGTTCGTCAATCATATGGAAATCACACCGGGACCCAAAATAGAGTAATAGTCCAAGAAACGGGCCAGAATCGGCCAAAACTGTGAGTGTTGATGACAGACACGTAAAACCACCCCGTGATTGATTAACCGTGGAAATCACTCCGGGGCCCCAAAATAGTGAGTAATAGTCCATGAAACGGGCCAGAATCAGCCAAAACTATGATTGTTGATGACCGACACGTAAGCGCGCCTTGGGGTTCAACAACTATGGATATCACTTGGGACCCCACAATGGTGAGTAATAGTCCATGAAACGCGTTAGAATTGGCCAAAACTGTGAGTGTTTATGACCGACACATAAACGCACCACGGGGTTCGTAAATCGTGGAAATCACTCCGGGACCCCCAAAACTAAGTAATAGTCCGAGAAACGGGCCAGAATCGGCCAAAACTATGATTGTTGATGACCTACACTTAAGCGCATCTTGGGGTTCAACAAGCATGGAAATCGCTTTGGGGCCCCAAAATGGTGAGTAATGGTCCACGAAACGGGTCAGAGTCGACAAAAACCGCGAGTGTTGATAACCAAGACGTAAGCGCACTCTGGGGTTCGTTAATCATGGAAATCACTCCGGGGCCCCAAAACAGTGAGTAATAATCCATGAAACGGGCCAGAATCGGCCAAAACTGCTAGTGTTGATGACCGACATGTAAACGCACCCCGCGGTTTGTAAATCGTGGAAATCACTCCGGGACCCCAAAACAGTGAGTAATAGTCCACGAAACGGGCTAGAATCGGCCAAAACTGTGAGTGTTGATGACCGACACGTAAAAGCACCTTGGGGTTCAACAACTATGGAAATCGCTTCGGGAGCCCTAAATGGTGAGTAATAGTCCACAAATCGCGTCAGAATTGGCCAAAATAGCGAGTATTGACGACAGACACGCAAACGCACCCCGCGGATTGTCAATCATGGAAATCGCTCTGGGACACCAAAACGGTGAGTAATAGTGCGCGAAACGGACCAGAATTGGCCAAAATTGTGAGTGTTGATGACCGACACGTAAACGCACCCCAAAGTTCGTCAATCGTGGAGATCACTCCGGGACCCCCAAAACAAAGTAATAATGCAAGAAACGGGCCAAAATCGGCCCAAAATG
>NW_021237632.1:0-2505 GCF_002162155.2 Triticum dicoccoides | reverse complement strand
TTCGCCATGTTCCGCGACGACAACAGCGATGCAGACTTCAAGTACCTCCACGTCTTCAAGCAGATCGACAAGTGCGAGAAATGGGCGGCCGTTCGGCGCACCCTCGCCAAGGCAAAAGAGACGTACAAGCCGGACGAGCCGACAGCGGGCGCGACCGATGGACGCCCGGACGGCAACAAAGGTGCCAAGAAGGCAAAATACGCCGAGACAGCTGCCGCCCGCGTGCAAGAGTCCATCGAGCACTGCATCGCCGATGCCAAAACCAGGGCCGCCGAGCGAGAGGAGAAAATAGAGGTGAGGTGGGCTATTTTGATGACGAACATCGCCGTCAAACTCGACTTGCTCCGCGCCAACGCTGCTGCGAAACTCAAAGCTCAAGACGCCAAGAAGAGAAACAACGACATCGCCTTCTTGATGGGTGGCGCTGACATGCTCCAGAGCGGTGACGAGAAGTTCAAGGCGTGGTTCTTGGCCGAGCGCGGCCTCATCCTGAACCAGATACCGGCAACGCCGACGCCGCCGCCCAGCCCGGCGGCTAATGACGACGAGACCAGGGCCGACGATGTCTCCGATTCCACGACACCCAGACCCACCGACATGCCTACGCCGCACCAAGCAGCAGAAAGGACGCGCAGAACAACCCGAAAGCCGCGCCGATTCCTCCCAGCCCCCGTACGCCGACGACTACGCCACTGGAGGTTTACCTCGACACTTGATGTACTCCTTCCGTGCCCTTCCTTTTTTGTACGCCAAACTACTGCGTGGTCTTTCATTTTGATCACCGAACTGTGGCACCGAGTCGCCGAACTATGGAGATGATCGCCGGTTTGTTATTTCTTTGAGCGGAAATGATGTTTTTTGAATATGAACACTAGTAGAAAAAGGGGCAATGGTCGAGGCCGGGTCAGCCCATTAGTCCCGGTTCAGTCCAGAACCGGGACCAATGGTGGCATTGGACCCGGTTCGCGAGCCCCGGGGGCCGGCCGGGCCACGTAGGCCATTGGTCCCGGTTCGTCTGGACCTTTTTGTCCCGGTTGGTGGGACGAACCGGGACCAATGGGCCTCGCTCCTGGCCCACCACCATTGGTCCCGGTTGGCGGCTTGAACTGGGACCAAAGGAAGCCCATTAGTCCCGGTTCGTGCCACCAACCGGGACTAAAGGGTTGGTCCTCGTTGCGGTCAGAGTTTAGTCCCACCTCGCCAACCGAAGGGCGCTCACACCCGTTTATAAGCCCCTCCCTCTCTGCCTTTTTGAGCTCCTCTCAAAGTGAAAATAGATGCCCTTATACAGGGAATTTGACCTAAATTCATATTGAATTTCTCTGAAGTTAGTAGAAATTTATTATGAACTTAAGTTGAATTCTCTCTATAAGCGCATCTATGCTCATTTTTTTAGTAAAGTTAATCACAACTATTTTTCTTCTATTTACTTCTGTGTAGTTTTTTACATAGGTTTTTTTTCTTTTCTGCTATATTTTTTTTCTATTTATTTCTGAGTTGTAATAAGTCATTAAAAATAAAAAAGAGGCGCAATGCTCGTTAATTAGCTTCAAGCCTTTCAGAATAGTGTAAACTACACTCCACATAGCTCCGTGCAGTCTACCCTATTCCTCAAGGCTTAAAGCTAAGCAACGTGCAGATTAGCATTGAGCCTCTTCTGCATCGTCTCTGCACTCCGGGCTTATAAACCGCTCCGAGTGCCTCTCGCTTGGCGAGGTGGGACTAAAAAACTGCTGCGGAAAGAATCAACTAAAAAACTCTTTTACTGTTTCATGCCATGAACCGGTACTAAAATGTGCTCGTGGGGCACCAGCCTTAAAACCTGTACCAAATAAAATGCCTTTGTAACAGCCTTAGAACTCGTACCGAAGGAATCAACTAAAATTATATAGAATTTTGTTACAAACTTTAATAGCAAAAAGAATTATCATAAAAGAAAATAAATAAGTAATTAGGATTCTGTTCAAAACATTAAAAGCAAAAATAATTATCATAAAAGAAAATAGATAAGTAATTAGAATTCTGTTCAAAACATTAAAAGCAAAAAGAATTATCATAAAAGCAAATAAATAAGTAATTAGATTTTGTTACAAACTCTAATAGCAAAAAGAATTATCATAAAAGAAAATAAATAAGTAATTAAAATTTTGTGAAAACATTAAAAGCAAAAAGAATTATCATAAAAGAAAATAAATAAGTAATTAGAATTTTGTTACAAACTTTAATAGCAAAAAGAATCATCATAAAAGAAAATAAATAAGTAATTAGAATTCTGTTCAAAACATTAAAAGCAAAAAGAATTATCATAAAAAAATAAGTAATTAGAATTCTGTTCAAAACATTAAAAACAAAAACTATTATCATAAAAGAACATAAATAATAATTAGAATTTTGTTACAAACTTTAACAGCAAAAAGAATTATCATAAAAGAAAATAAATAAGTAATTAGACGGGTGCATTGGTACCGGTTGGTGGAAACTAATTATTCAAATTTGGAAACTAAT
>NW_021237631.1:0-533 GCF_002162155.2 Triticum dicoccoides | reverse complement strand
GAAGCCCTTTCGAAGAAGGACTTCCCTGAGGAAGGTCCAGCTAACAGAGTCGTAGGCTTTGTGGAAATCAATCTTCAGAAAGACCGCCTTAAGGCGTTTGACCCGGACCTCGTGAAGGACTTCATGGAGGACCAGGACTCCATCAAGGATATATCGGCCCTTAATGAAGGCCGACTGGTTAGGGTGGGTTATCCGGTCGGCAAGCAGGGTCACCCTATTGGCGTACCCTTTGGCCAGAATCCGGAAGATCACATTAATGACTGTGATCGGCCGGAACTGGCGGATGTCAGACGCCCCAGGGACCTTGGGGATGAGAGAGATGATCCCGTAGTTGAGGCGCCCCAGGTCAATAGATCCAACAAAGAATTCGTCGAAGATGGCCATGACTTCCGGTTTAATCACATTCCAGAAGGTCTGGAAGAAAATGACTGGGAGGCCATCCGGACCCGGCGCAGAAGAAGCATTCATACCCTTGATAGCCTCCCAGACCTCCTGCTCAGAGAAGGGGGCCGTCAGGGCCGCATTCTCCGCGT
>NW_021237630.1:0-405 GCF_002162155.2 Triticum dicoccoides | reverse complement strand
AATTATCCTATCCGGGGCTCCGTTCCAGAACAACTTTGGAGTTGGAAGGCCTTTGTTGGAATTCGTACAAAAAGAAAAATTATCCTATCGGGGACTCCGTTCTAGAACAACTCGAAGAACTTCCTACCATCATGTGCCTGTTACTTTCGCCTAATGATGAAGACATGGTTTTGTTGAATCCTTTAACACTAGACAAACGTGACATGAGGGGGTCAAGGGTCGGGAACTAGGGTATAGAGGGTCGTGGATCACCGAGCCGTCTAGGGTCGAGGGTCGTCCAGGGGTCGAGGGTTTAGATTTATCAAGAATGCCCCCATTATGGATGTGCACAAGTTGATCTAATTTTTTTTTCTGATCTCATATATATATATATATATATATATATATATATATATATATATATAT
>NW_021237629.1:0-431 GCF_002162155.2 Triticum dicoccoides | reverse complement strand
AGGCGGACGTCGTCGCGATAGCGACGACGGACGCCGAGACGAGCACGTGACACCAGTGCCACCCTGTCCTAGCATAACGCGAGTCGAGGCGGACGTCGTTGCGGTAGCGACGACGGACGCTGAGACGAGCATGTGACAGCACTGCCTCCCTTTTTTAGCATAACGCGAGTCGAGGCGGACGTCGTCGCGGTAGCGACGACGGACGCTGAGACGAGCACGTGACACCATTGCCAACCTGTCTTGGCGTAACGCGAGTCGAGGCGGGCGTCGTCGCGGTAGCGACGACGGACGCCGAGACGAGCACGTGACACCATTGCCACCCTGTCTTAGCGTAACGCGAGTCGAGGCAGACGTCGTCGCGGTAGCGACGACAGACACCGAGACGAGCACGTGACAGTACTGCAACCCTGTCTTAGCGTAAGCGAGTCGAG
>NW_021237628.1:0-647 GCF_002162155.2 Triticum dicoccoides | reverse complement strand
GACTCAGCTGTGATTGATTTCAGCTTCATCGTGGTTCATCAACTCCGCGGTGGATAACTACTGGCATGACGTATCAGGTGAAATCCATCCAGCATATTTTTTATATTATATATTGCTTTCTTTAAAGGAGCAATTACTCCGGTTTGCAAGTTGTCCCATGCAGGATTCAAACCGGTCTATATCATGGTTAATTATGAAGAATCTCAAAGCCAACTCCTTAAGTCGCCTCGAGACTTGGGGGCTATGATGCCATGGCTCAGTAAATATTGCCAGTTTAAAGGCCATCAGAAAATTTCCGGCTCACAATGATGCTTCGGTTTATAATCCGGCTCAAGAAACCAAAGAGAGTTTGTTGTATAGCACAACTTAAACATAGGCAACCGACGAGCACAGCTCAGAAATATATCACTTGGGGACTTCTGGCTTATTGAGCTAAGCTATGATTACCCTTTGATCCGACTCATATCCACATTTACAGGTCATTTGGGGGCTTCCTATTCAAACATATGTCGTATTCGAACCAAAGAGAACATAACTGTCGTTACCCTCTTGATCGGCGCAATGCCAAACTCACTAGGGGGCTTCTTGATCGTATTCGAATCATAGCTTAACCCATTTTGGGTCTGACTTGGATCGTATTCGAATCA
>NW_021237627.1:0-504 GCF_002162155.2 Triticum dicoccoides | reverse complement strand
ACATGTCTAATATTTTTAATGCTATTTATGGTGCAACCTTAGTCAATACAGCACAATTAGTCTTCATTTTGGACGCGGATCCGTATTACAAGTTAACACGCGGCACGCAATGTTATGTGATGTTTGGCAAGGAGTGAGCTAGGTAAATGATTATAGTGAGTCTAGTATAATCCATCGGCTTGTTGTATTTGCACCAGGTTCTCACAATGTATGTAATTTTCTTGGTGTAATCCACGCGCGTACTTACTAATGGACTTAACATTTGTTTTTTAGTGAATACACAAACAATTATTTAACAGGATGAGCATACACTTACAATATTCATGAACATCAGAACTGAATGAATGTTTATTTCGAAAATATCCAAACAACTCTTGTGATAGTCATAAATGTTAATATTGGAACCGATAACTATGATATTAATTTGTGTTCCATCTGCTGCATGTGACGGTGACACATAATTTATAGATCTGGCCTCCTCAGTGTTGAATGGCACCACCCAGA
>NW_021237626.1:0-755 GCF_002162155.2 Triticum dicoccoides | reverse complement strand
AGTTCGGCAGGTGATGAAAGGCGTCGCCCAGGCCTTGTGGCCATCTATCTCCCTTCCCGAAGGCATTGGGGAGCTGGCAGAGCGGCTTCAAGGAGCACGGCGGCGCTTCCGACTATGGAAGATATCGGCCTGCCGTCAAGGCACCAGGGAGGCCTGGGCCATGGTAAAGACGCGGTACACGAAGGCTGACCCAAACCACATGGCCGAGGTCGGACCTGTGGGGCCTGATGGGAAGGAGATCCCTGTAAGCTTAGTGTACGGCCAAGTAGAATTGGCCGCCAAGTATTCCCAGCAAGATTGTAAATTAGACAGCCTATTAGATGGCATTGAGGAGGAATACAATCAGTCGAGTTGACTATGTAATTTAATATGACATGAAAAATGTCTTCTAACCGGATTGTAGATCGTTTGTCATAGCGGACCTTTTCGCTTCGACCTCGGGACCCAATAGTCCGGAGTGTGTCCGAATAACCTCGCGGTTATGTAAGAACCGGGGCATGCATGGAGATAAGGCTTAGGGGTCATTATTGCTGTATCAGACAAGTGCCCAACTAGTTATGTTATATTACATGGATAGTAAGAAACATCTTCCAGGGAGAATAGTTCCGTTAAGGGTTCCTTTCCCTGGGAGGCATGCCCTAAAGTGCATGTCCAAACTGCTAAGAAAGCAGAAAATCATCTGGGGCAGATGGATAAATAGTTAAAAATCATCTTTCAGTTCACCAACCGAATATTCCCTTAAGAACGCTAGCTTT